>NC_062284.1:109432673-109735703 GCF_902655055.1 Lutra lutra
ATAGTAAACTCATCTACTGCAAGGAAAACATCATATGATTTAGAATACTGAACTTGCTGAGGAACTTATTTTCTATTTTTTTTTTCCATATGATATTTGGACTGGACTAGACTCAAGGTGAAACTAAACATCAGAGAGATGAACTTACCCTCTAAATATCAGAGTCAAGTTGCTTTCCTTCATAGTGTAAATTGTTTCCAGGGATTAAACCCAATTAAAAGTCTTAAGGGAAGGGGTGCCTGGGTGGCTCAGTTGGTTAAGTCTCTGACTCTTGATTTTGGTTTAGATCATGATCTCAGGGTTGTAAGGTCAAGCCCCTCATCAGGCTCCACACCAGGTATGAGGCCTGCTTAAGATTCTCTCTCTCCCTCGACTCTTCCCCACCTCTGTCTGTCTGTCTGTCTGTCTCTTTCTCCACCCATCAATCAATCAATAGATGTCTTAAGGGGAAAAGGGTTTGGGAAAGATAGACCTACAGTGTTCCTGGTTTTAGAGAAAAGATTGAAATGAGGAAACACAATAATTTAAAACTATTTTAAATGGGATATGGAGTAAGGTAGGAACAGATAACCCTTAAACCCCTGATAGGAATTGGAGACATGGGGAAAGGAACATAAGAAGCATAGTACTATCTCCATACTGTACCAATTTCTATACAGCTTATAAAAACAGAAACACAGAAAAAGAAGACTTTAGCATTTAAAATTATGGTGCTTAGGAAAAGAAAAAAAGCAGAGAGGAAGAAGTAATGAATAAAACATATTCAATTTTCTTCCAAGAGCTCTGACCTTATTATGTGGAGACCCAGTTTGATTGCCTCTGGAGCAACAGCAAGCCAGTGAGTTACATGAGGCTGCAGAAAGGTGATCTCTGAAAGGTCATTTTAACACAACCCAAGTGACCATGTGAATGAGGACAGATCAGGCTTTATGGGATGTGACTGGGTACGTTATTAGTTTTTCTACATTTTCCCATACCCTTCCAGACAGAGCATATATTTCTGGATTTAGGGAGCAGTAGATAAGGACTACCACAGTGCCCATACTAGTGAGGAGTGGTGTACATTTTCTGAGCTCTCCACGTCTCAGATCAACACTCATGTGTCATGAGTTGTGAACCAGAAATTTCTTCTTCCTAATAAAGAAGAAAGCACAATATAGAAAATTATGTATTAGGCCATATAAGGGCACAAGTCATAGCCCTGTGGGAGGAGTACTCCTCTGAAACTTCTCCAGTTTTATTTTTTTGTGTAAAATCCAAAATAGCAAAAGAACAGAGAAAAGTGAGAGATCAAATTAAGCTGTCTGGATGGAGTCCACTAGAACACAAGGTGTGGGGTCAACATGAAAACCTCAGAGAACAGAAACAAGAATTTCAAACCAGACTTCAGTCAAAGTCATGACGTGAATGAAACTTCCCTTTGAAACTTTCCATGTTGCAGCGTCCCTTTTTGTTATTCCCCTTTCAGTATCTAAAGCCCTTAACATAATTTATCTAAAAGGGAGAAAATAAAAGTGGAAATTGAATTAATGATAAAAGTTGGGACAATGTTAAGTTACTTATACCAAGTTAATTTATTTTCCCACTGAGAATGAAGGAAACAAAGGAAAACATATAATAAAATAAAAATACTCAGGTGATCAGAATTATTTTTAAAAAGATTATAGGAAGTTCACATGATGTCAGGTGTAAAAACTTGAAACATGAATACTTTTCAACCCAGCTAAAGAGGAGGCAAGATGATGTTACCAAAAAAAGGTTATGACATTTGTGATTCTTCTCAATGGAGAAATCTGGATTCTAGTGGTACCCCAGTTAAGAGATATTGTTCCTGAATACAATTCTCTTCATTACAGCAGAATACTTTCATCAGGGATGGCACATAGATACAGAACTAGAGGGAATCACTTCCAGGTTAGGAAGTACGACAATTAATTTTTGCTATTAATTTTTCTTTGGGGGAAAAAAAAGTGTTAAGAACTCTTACTTAAAAGGAGAAATCAAATAAAAATACACATTTTTGACAAATAGTCTTCTGTTTGGTTCTTACTGAACAAATAGAGTAACATGAAAACCTAAGGAGAAATATTCGTAAGATAGACATTTCCGTTAGCTCACTTTTTCTTCAAGTAACTGGAGAACAAAATGTTTAAGAATGACAACATACATAATTTCTGGCTCATGATATATATAAATATTTCCAAGTTAACTATGTATTTAACTGTCATCCTAGAGTGTTTTCATAATTTTAAAAATAATTTTAATAATTTGCCTTATGTTGGTGAAGTTGCCATTTAGAATTAATCTGAGCATGGTAATAGGAAGATATATGATTAAAAGAATCAAGATTGTTGTACCTAGAGTAGTTAAAAACATACAAATAATATATTTAATATAATATTTCTTAACAAAGCTTATTTCCATCTGTGGGTGTTAGCATTTTGCCATTTTCAGAAAGAACTCATATCATTTAAAGCCTATTGTCTCTTGGGGCACCTGGGGGGCTCTGTTAGTTAAGCGCCTGCCTTCAGCTCAGATCATGACCTGGAGTCCTGGAATCGAGTCCCACATCAGGCTCCAAGCTCCCTGGGGAGTCTGCTTCTCCCTCTGACCGCCTCTCTCATGTGCTCTCTCACTCTGTCTCTCTCTCACTCTCTCAAATAAATAAATAAAATCTTAAAAAAAAAAAAAAAAAACAACCTGGGGCACCTGGGTGGCTCAGTGGGTTAAAGCCTCTGCCTTCAGCTCAGTTCATGATCCCAGGGTCCTGGGATTGAGCCCCACATTGGGCTCTCTGCTCAGCGGGGAGCCTGCTTCCTCTTCTCTCTCTCTGCCGGCCTCTCTGCCTACTTGTGATCTCTGTCAAATAAATAAATAAAATCCTTTTTAAAAAAAAAACCCTATTGTCTCTTAAACCTAAATTTCTTTTTTTTTTTTTTCAAAATTTTTTTTATTAACATATAATGTATTATTTGTTTCTGGGGTGCAGGTCTGTGAATCATCAGTCTTACCCAATTCATAGCACTCACCATAGCACATACCCTCCCCAGTGTCCATCACCCAGCCACCCTATCCCTCCCATCATCCTCCCCTCCAGCAACCCTCAGTTTGTTTCCTGAGATTAAGAGTCTCTTATGGTTTCTCTCCCTCCCCAGTCCCATCTTGTTTCATTTTTCCCTCCTATCCTTCCCTGAACCCCCACCCTGCCTCTCAAGTTCCTCATATCAGAGAGATCATATGATAGTTGTCTTTCTCTGATTGACTTATTTCACTCAGTATAATACCCTTCAGTTCTATCCATGTCCCTGCAAATGGCAAGATTTCTTTTTTGATGGCTGCATAGTATTCCATTGTGTGTATATACCACAACTTCTTTATCCATTCATCTGTTGATGGACATTTACAGTCTTTCCATAGTTTGGCTATTCTGGACATTGCTACTATAAACATTCGGGGGCACATGCCCCTCAGAACACTTCATTTGTATCTTTAACACATCGTTAGGGTAAATACCCGATAGTGCAATGGCTGGGTCATAGGATAGCTTTATTTTAACTTTTTTAGAAACCTCCATGCTGTTTTCCAGAGTGGCTGCACTAGCTTGCACTCCCACCAACAATGTAGGAGGGTTCCCCTTCCTCCTCATCTTCATCAACACCTGTCATTTCCTGACTGGTTAATTTTAGCCATTCTGACTGGTGTGAGGTGGTATCTCACTGTGGTTTTGATTTGTATTTTCCTGATACCGAGTGATGTTGAGCACTTTTTCATGTATCTTTTGGCCATCCGGATGTCTTTTTTGCAGAAATGTCTGTTCATGTTTTCTGCCTATTTCTGATTGGATTATTTGTTCTTTGGGTGTTGAATTTGATAAATTCTTTATAGACTTTGGATACTAGCCCTTTATCTGATAAGTCATTTGCAAATATCCTCTCCCATTCTGTCACTTGTCTTTTGATTTTGTTGACTGTTTCCTTTGCTGTGCAAAAGCTTTTGATCTTGTTGAAGTCCTAATAGTTCATTTCATTTTTTACCTTGCTTCCCTTGCCTTTGGCGATGTTTCTAGGAAGAAGTTGCTGTGGCTGAGGCCAAAGAGGTTGCTGCCTATGTTCTCCTCAAGGATTTTGATGGATCCCTGTCTCATATTGAGGTCTTTCATCCATTTTAGCCTATTTTTGGGTGTGGTGTAAGGAAATGGTTGAGTTTCATTCTTCTGAATGTAGCTGTCCAGTTTTCCCAACACCATTTGTTGAAGAGATTGTCTTTTTCTCCATTGGACATTCTTTCCTACTTTGTCGAAGATTAGTTGACCATAGGGCTGAGGGTCAATTTCTGGGTTCTCTAGTCTGTTCCATTGATCTATGTGTCTGTTTTTGTGCCAGTACCATACTGTCTTGATGATGACAGCTTTGTAATAGAGCTTGAAGTCTGGCATTGTGATGCTGCTAACTTTGGTTTTCTTTTTCATTCCTCTGACTATTAGGGGTCTTTTCTGGTTCCATATAAATTTTAGGATTATTTGTTTCATTTCGTTGAAAAAAGTTGATGGTATTTTGATAGGGATTTCATTAAATGTGTAGATTGCTCTAGGTAGCATAGACATTTTCACAATGTTTGTTCTTTCAATTCATGAGCATGGAACATTTTTCCATTTCTTTGTGTCTTCCTCAATGTCTTTCATAAGTATTCTATAGTTTTCTGAGTAGATATTCTTTGCCTCCATGGTTGGATTTATTCCTAGGTAACTTATGGTTTTGGGTGCAACTGTAAATGGAATTAACTCCTTAATTTCTCTTTCTTCTGTCTTGGTGGTGGGGTACAGAAATGCAACTGATTTCTGTGCATTGATTTTATATCGTGACACTTTGCTGAATTCCTGTGTGAGTTCTAGCAGTTTTGGAATGGAGTCTTTGGGGTTTTCCATATAAAGTATCATATCAACCACAAAGAGTGAGAGTTTGACTTCTTCTTTACTGATTCAGATTTCTTTTATTTCTTTTTATTGTCTGATTGCTGAGGCTAGGACTTCTAGAACTATGTTGAATAACAGTGGTGATCGTGAACAGCCCTGCCATGTTCCTGACCTTAGAGGAAAAGCTTTCATTTTTTCCCCATTGCAAATGATATTTGCTGTGGGTTTTTCATAGACAGCTTTTATGATATTGAGGTATGTACCCTCTATCCCTACACTGTGAAGAATTTTGATCAAGAAAGGATGCTGTACTTTGTCAAATGCTTTTTCAGTATCTGTTGAAATTATCATATGGTTCGTGTTATTTCTTTTGTTAATGTATTGTATTGCACTGATTGATTTGAGGATATTGAAACAACCTTGTAGCCCAGGAATAAATTCCACTTGGTCATGGTGAATAATCTTTTTAATGTACTGTTAGATCCTATTGGATAGGATTTGGGTGAGAATTTTTGCATCCATGTTCATCAGGGATATTTTAAACCTGAATTTCAAGATGCTCTATATGTCATTCTAAATATTAAGTGGATTTGAATTATCAAATTACTTCTTGAAAAAGAGGGAGGAGCTTGAGCTTCTTAGTGGTAAGCACAATGTCATATGTATAAGTGGCCACTAACACTGAGGGAAGAGATGAGAGGCAAGGGAAATTAAACTCAAAACATGACAAGATGGGGACATTAAGTATTGGGGCCAACATCTTATATACACAGTTGCTCCTAAAAACATCAGAAAATTCAATGTGATACCAAATCACTAGGAAATATTTTAAATAGATCAGAATACTTTATTCATCATCAAGGAAATACAGAGGAGATCTACACTGAAATTATAAAATCATACATGAGTTGGTATATAATTGTATACAGTTCAGCTAAAAGAAATAGACCAATTACTTGAAAACCACAAATTACCAAAGCTCAGCGAAGATGAACAATATAACCTGAATTGTTGTATGTCCATTAAGGAAACTGAAGTTGTGTTTTAAGGATCCCCAGAAGAAATGTCCAGGTAAAGCTGGTTTCATTGGGGGAATTTTACCAAAGATCTGAAGCAGAATTAATCCTCATGGATGAGAAGAACAAATGTTAAAATGTCTAAACTACCCAAAGCAATCTATAGATTTGATGCAATCCCTATCAAAATATCAATAGCATTTCTCACAGAGCTAGAACAAACAGTCCTAAAAAAGTGTATGGAACCACAGATGACCCCAGATAGACAAAGCAATCTTGAAAAAGAAAAGCAATACTGGAGATACCTTGCAGGAGCCAGTTCTCTAACAACCAGTACAAACTGGAACTCCTTCTCCCATAGACAGATATTAACCCATGGGATCATTTTTGGGCATAGCTTTCCCAGTGTCAGTTATATACTTTGATATTGTACTATAGTTATGTAAGATGTTTACTTTGTTGCGTGAAGGGTATATTGGACTTCCTTGTACATTTTTCTACAACTTCCTTAGAAGTTATTTCAAAATAGTTGAAAACCCAATAAAATTTAGTTGACACATAACTGAATGTAGTTATCTGAATATATTGCTACATGCTAAAATGGCTGTATTGTGTGTGTGTGTGTGTGTGTGTGTGTGTGTGTGTGTGTGTGTGTTAGGTACAAATAAGAAATTCAGCAGATGAAAGAGACCATTGAAAGGTGAGTTATGAGAGACCTGACTTCACCAAAAGTTAGGATATTTGAGTTAGACCTTGTAGAATATGTATCATTTGTCTTGGCATATTAAGGGTAAGAAAAGTTAAGAATGGCGAGATGAGAGTAAAAGCAAATTAAAAAAAAAAAAAGAAAAAGAGGAAATGAACATACAGAGAGGAAATGGACCAAGAGGATTAGCTTTTGAGAGGCCTGAGTAACAGGCTGTTTCTAACCTTGTCTTTGGAGAATGGGAAGATCCCAGCACGTGATTTCTAGAGAGGAAGTTCCCTGTTATTTATTGAAAAGATCATCCTCTCTTTTCTATGTTTAGGAAAAGTAATAAAGTTGGAATTGTTATTACTTCTTGGTTCAAATCCCAGCTTTGCTCTTTACTGATTGAGTAACTTGTGTAAGTTTTTATCTTTTTAACCTTTAGTTTCTTTATCTGTAAAACTGAGGTAATATTATTTCCTCAAAAGTCACTATGACCATTAAATAACTTGATGAACTTGGGGAGAGTTGCTTAACAAAAGTCAACAAATGGTGATGATATTGATAATGACAGTTCCTTTCTCCCCAGTAACTACATTTCTTGTGGTGAGAGTACATTTCAGAGTTGAGGACTTGTAGTATAAAAACTTCATTCTGCTATAGAATGTGAACTGTGCCTAAAATATAGGGTTTATTATGTTTATTTCTCCATTCTTGGACCAGCCACCTAGGTCTTTTTTCCTCAGACAGTACTCACATTTCATTCAGCTATTGTTCCCCCATCTGCCTTCCTTGATTTCTTTAGAGAACTTAAGGTGTTCACATTTCCATGGATATAATGAGATATGCTTGCCACTTTTAATTAAGGCATCATTAGGCAATCAGGAGTTCTTGAGATAATGAAATACAAACTAAATCTTATAGTAATAGTTTGGGATGCTTCAAAGTTTGGTGGTAAGAACGTTAGGATTGTTTGTTCCTGGCAATACAAATAAAATTGACTTAAGCCAAAAGGAATTTACTTCTAGAATATTAGGTAGCTCACAAGATCACTAGGAACCAGGCTCAGAAAACTGGCAGAAATAAAAGGAGATGGCAGTGATCACAACCCCTACCAAGGCTGTACCAGAAAACTGGTCCAATGAGGTCACTGTTGTTCTCACAAAGACCACTGGTTGCTATCCCTTGTACAACTGTCGCTAAGTGTCACTCAGACATTGCTTGTGTTACTGCCCCAGCCATTGGACGTCTCTACCCAGTCACTACAACGGATAATATTTCTCCCCTATTACTCTTTCTCTGAACTAATAATTCTATATTTAAAATCCTATCAGTGTACTCTGAAAACTATATAAGACTTTAATGAAAGAAATTGAGAAAGGCACAAATAAATGGAAAGCTGCACTGTGTTCATGTTTCAGAAGAGTTAATGTTTTTAAAGTGTCTACACTACCAAATAATTTTTTTTACAGAGGTAGAACAAAGAATCCTGAAATTTATATTAAACCACAAAGACTGAATAGTAAAAGCAGCTCTCAGAAGAAAAAAGCTAGGGAACAAAGAACAAAGTTTTCTAGAAGAACATCACACTTCCTGTTTTCACGCATATACAAAGCTACATTAATCAAAACAGTGTGATGTTGGCATAAAAATACACAGAGCCCAATGGAGCAAAATTGAGAACCCAGAAATAAGCACTCACATATAATTTACTGCTTTTGGACAAGACAGCAACAATATACAATAGGGAAAGCATAGTTTTTCAATAAATGGTGCTGGGAAAACTGGATATCCACATGCAGAAAAATGAACTTAGACCCCTATCTTACACTACTTACAAACATTAGCTCTAAGTAAATTAAATATGTAAACATAAAGCCTCAAATCACAAAATTCCTAGAAGAAAATGGGGACAAAAATCTCCCTGATGTTGGTCTTAGAAATGATTTTTTTTTTTTTAGTATTTGACACCAAAAGAACACACAACAAAAGTAAAAAAAATAAGTGGAACTTTAGCAAATTAAAAAAATCTCCTGCACAACAAAAGAAACAGTCAACAAGTCAACAAAATGGAAAGGTAGTCTACAGAATGGGAGAAAATATTTGCAAACCATCTGTCTGATAAAAAGTTAATATCCAAAACTTATAAGGGACTAATATAACTAAGAGAAAAAAAAAATTGCCATTCACAATGATATGGATGAAACTAGAGGGTATTATGCTAAGTGAAATAAGTCAATCAGAGAAAGACAATTATCATATGATCTCACAGATATGCAGAATTTAAGAAACAAGACAGAGATCATAGGGGAACCCCGAGAGGGAAAAATGAAACAAGAAGAAACCAGAGAGGGAGACAAACCATAAGAGACTCTTAATCATGGGAAACAAACTGAGAGTTGAGGAGGGGTGGAGGTGGAGAGATGGGAGTAACTGGTGATGGGCATTAAGGCATGTGATGTAATGAGCACTGGGTACTGTGTAAGAGTGATGAATCACAGACCTGTACGTCTGAAAACAATAATACAGTACATGTTAATTAAAAAAAAAAAAGTGGTTAGAAGACCTGAATAGACATTTTTCCAGAGAATACATAGAAATGGCCAACAGACACATGAAAAGATGCTCAACATTTCTCATTAGGAAGATGTAAATCAAAACCCCAGTAAGATATTATGTCACCTCTATTAGAATGGCTATAATCAAAAAGACAGGAGATAAGTGTTGGCAAAGATGTGGAGAAAAATTCCTCATGCACTGTTGGTGGGAATGTAAACTGGTAGAGCAACTGTGGAAAACAGTATGAAGGTGCCTTGAAAACTTGTAGAACTACATATGATCTAGCAATGCCACTTCTGGATATATATTCAAAGAAAACACAGTTAGGACCTCAAAATGATAATTGCACTACCATGTTCATTGCAACATTATTCACAATAGCCAAGATATGGAGACACCCTTAAGTGTTCCTTGATGGATGAATCGATAAAGATGATATGTACATATATGTACATATATATCCACATACAGTGGAATATTGGCACAAGAAGAAAGGAATCCAGCCATTTGTGACAACATCACCGGACCTTAAGAGCATTAAGCTAGGTGAAATCAGCCAGGTGGACAAAGACAAACACTGTATGATCTCACTTATATAGAATCTTAAAAAAATCTAAACTCCTAGAAACAGTACAATGGTGGTTGCCAGGTTTGAGCGGGGGAGACAGGGACATTAAGTCCAAGGGTGCAAATTTCCAATTATAAGATGGATTCTGGGGATCTAATGTACAGCACAGTAACTATAGTCAACAATATTATATACATGAAAGTTACTAAAGACCTTAAGTGTTCTCACCACATGTGAAAAAAGGTAATTACATGAAGTGACGGAAGTGTTAACCTTATTATGGTAATCATGTCGCAATACATACATGTATTAAAGCATCCTATTATACACCTTAAATTTATACAATGTTGTATGTCAATTATATCCGAGAGCTAGAAAAAAATAAATAGTTATTTCAGAATGTTCTACTATTTGGTCCAAATGTATCCTGATATTTAATAGCTGCAAAGAAGGTTGACAAAGTACAGTTTGCAGCTTCTGTGATGAGAAGTAGGCTTTGCTTTCCACAGGATTCATAAAATGGAGAATTCTTTGTATCTAAGGAGGGATAAGATGCTAGAAGTCAAAAGTTGACCTGTTTCCATCTAGAAAGTTAGACAGTAGGGGCCTAAGAGAGTAAGACTTAAAGCTACAGCGTATTAGTGGTTGCTCTCAGTTTCATCTATGTGATGAGTCTACTTTTACTTTTTTCCTTATATTCCTTTAAGAAGTCTCATTATGAGGGCACCTGTGTGGCACAGTCAGTTAAGCGGCTGCCTTTGGCTCAGGTCATGATCCCAGCGTCCTGGGATCAAGCCCTGCATCGGGCTCCCTGCTCAGCAGAGAGCCTGCTTCTCCCTCTGTCTACTGCTCTGCCTACTTGTACTCTCGATTTCTCTGTCAAATAAATAAATAAAATCTTAAAAAAAAAAAGTCTCATTATGATCTCAGTAGCACTGGATAGTTGAAGAATCAGGTTGAGATGGTTTTACTTATTGCTCAAGATTAGATTTCCAGATTTTATTCTGCCTTTTCTATTTCACTGGTACTTGTGTGAACGAAGTATGAGGAGGAATTACAGAAGAATTGATGGACAGTATTGTAGGCTCAGGTCACCTCTCTGTCACCATCTGGTGTGTGATTGGCAACATCATTTAATCTTCCTAGACATCAGTTTCCTTCTCTAGAGGACTGGAATATAATCACTCAATTTAAAAATTACTCCAGAGATTAAAAGAGTTTTTTAAGTACCTAGTAGAATGCTTAACACAAATTTAATGCTAAATAGATTTTAAAAAATGATATATTTTTTGTTGTTACTGTCTTCCTTTCTTAGAAAGTCCTTGGCTTTGAGAACTTTAGTATATTTGCTGTACCTAAAAAAATCTTTTCCTTGTTTCTCTCATTTCCACCCACTTCCATTGTTTGTTGTGATAGGTAGTAACCTTTGTTTTATTAGCCACTACAGTTATAATCAGCCATCTAGACAATTTACTTCTTGTTGGACAAGGGCAAAGCCATATCCATACACTTGGGAGGTCTCTTGTTAGAAAAGCAAAACAATAGAAACAGAAAGGAAATGAGGATTGGGCACTGATGTGTGTTTGCAGCTCTGCTATTAAGCGTATCAGCATTAGAGCTGAACAGAATTAGAAATGTATTACCAGTCAAGCTGGTAACACTTTGTTTAGAAGAATGCACTACACAAATTCTTGTACCTCCATAATATCGAGCTTCATTCATAGAAAGCTGAATGACACCCTGAATCTTCCCTTTCTGATTAGCTAGGTATACACATTCCAAGGAAATCAGCTCTCAGCAGCTTATTTTCTTAAAAGTGTAGAGTGATATAAAGTAACACATATATCAGCAGAAGTACAGATTAGATAAAGATGTCAGAATTTTCTCCAGATGACCCTGACTATTAAGATAACTCCAGGGCATAATATTTTATCATATATGCTCTAATTTAGGAACTAGAAAAAACTTTCCCTATTTCTGATAACACATTTTTGAGGAAACAAAATAATTTAGAATAAGCTCTGGCTTATATAGACTTGGAAATAAAATGATTTTCTTTCAAGCACTTACTCATTGAACAGTAGCTCTTGAAAACTTATTAACTTGGGTCATTTTTACACCCCTATTGCCAACCCAAAGAATCACATCTTAGGATGAATTTAAGGTTTTTTAAAATTCCTTATAGTCATTTGTGCTTCTAAATAAAAGGGGCAGTACTTAAATATAGAAAGTACGTGAAAATGAAAATGAATCGTAGTTTGCAATTATAATGGGGTCTCTTAGCATGAAAATTGGAATTCTCAGGGTAAAGGATTTAATCTAGCAAATATATTTCTCAACAGGACTATAAAGAGAATACTAATTAATGTGCTAATACCTATTCCCTGTTTACAGGCCATTATCCCTAGTCTTGAACTGTAACAAACATATGTGAAAATTAATGTTCACAGAACAGAGAATACATTTCTTTTCTAGAACTCTGCCTGTGAGACATTTCAGTAAGAGATATTGCGTAAGAAGTGGGTCCTGAAACTAATATTATACTATGTGTTAACTAACTGAAATTTAAATTAAAAAACAAAACAAAACAAAACAAAAAAAACTTAAAAAAAGTGCTGTTGAGCCAAACAAAAGAAATGAGTCTGAAAACATTATCTTTGTGAAGTTTGAGCTTTTTTTCTTAAAAAATAGTTTATTGTTTTTAGACACTGACACAACTCAGAGGTCATCTCCATTTCCTATGGGGATTAAAGAATCTTAGAATCATGTTAGCGATCCTAGAGGTCAACTAGTCCAGTTTATATCATATGTATGAGTCCTTACAAATGGTTGTTTAACTGCTAATTGGATTTATTCAGTTAGGCATCTCACTAGCTTTCAAAGCAAAATTTCCCAGTTTGATAGTCTTATCATTAGTTTAAAATTTTTTTTTTTGAAATTTAGCCTGTTTTCCCTTGTCTATCTTCTGAAGCCACTTAACTATAGATTCTTTTTCCCAAAATTGTCCCTCAACTTTAAATGGATATGAATAAACATGCTTCTTTTCATATTGTCAAACTACATTTTCCCTTCCCTTTTAAATGTTACTGATGTAATTTGGTTTTCTAGAATTAAAGTATCATGGGGCTTCCACTTCTGCTAATGTTGGATCAGGTAGAGTTGACCAAACTTGCCACAAAAACATACATTTTTGAGGTAAAAAATTAAAACATTTTCCAAAACACATCAAATTGCTAACATGACCAGACCACATGCTGAGGACCTAGAGAGTAAAAAGAGTGCTTGGACAGCTTTTTCTCTGGATCACTAGTCCATGCATAAGAGACAGCAGAGACACTGAATTGTTCTTCTGGTGACCTCAAAGGTATAGGAAGATTATTCAGTGTCAGGGACTCACCAGTTGCTGTAGATTTTGATAAATGTCCTCTGTTGGGTCCTGAAGAAGCTAGTCTGTTAGTGTGGATGGGAACAAACAAACCTTATGATAGTATGCATCCAAGCTTCACATCATCCAAGTGATCTAGAAAATCTTAAAACTTGAATTTGTATTAAGATGCTCCTGGAGTGCTAGTGTTCGTAAACATCAAGCAGCTGACTGAAGCAAATGAAAATATTCCCTGAAGGCAAATATTACCACCTTAGAACTCAAATTATTTCTGCAAATATTTTTTTCAAATATAAATGACTACTTAAAAATAACTAGGCATAAGGAAGAGACAAGACAACCTGAGGGGGAAAAAAAATAAGAAAAAACAGAAATATAGAGATTAATGTATACGCATTCTCCAAAGAAATAGGACCAAAAGGATATATACACACACATGCCCTACTGGTTTTATCCTCTTAAATCCAAGAGGAGATTTATTATAGGAATTGGCTCATGTGGTTATGGAAGCCAGGAAGTCTTACAATCTCCTGTTCTCGAGATGGAGAACCAGGAAAGCCAGTGGTAGAGTTCAGTTCAAGTCTGAAGGCCTCAGGATAGGAGGCAGATAGTGGTAAGTCCAGACCCGAGGCTGAAAGCCCAAGAACCTGAAGCACCCAAGTCCAAGGGCAGGAGAAGATGGATGTCTCAGTTTAAGCAGAGAGAGCAAATTCACCCTCCCTCCACCTTTTTGTTCTGTTCGGATCCTCAACAGATTGAATGATGTTGGGCAAGGTCATCTGCTTTGTTTGATGAGTAATTCAAATGCTGGTCTTCTCAAATCACATCAGTAGTATTTAAAAGGGAAGGGAATGGGGCGCCTGGGTGGCTCAGTGGGTTAAGCCGCTGCCTTCGGCTCAGGTCATGATCTCAGGGTCCTGGGATCGAGTCCCACATCGGGCTCTCTGCTCAGCAAGAAGCCTGCTTCCCTCTCTCTCTCTCTGCCTTCCTCTCCGTCTACTTGTGATCTCTCTCTGTCAAATAAATAAATAAAATCTTAAAAAAAAAAAAAAAAAAAAAAAAAAAAAAAAAAAAAAATAAAAGGGAAGGGAAAATGTAGTTTGACAATATGAAAAGAGGCATGTTTATTCATATTCATTTAAAGTTAAGGACAATTATGGGGAAAAGAATCTATAGTTAAGTGGCTTCAGAAGATAGAACAAAGAAAAATAGGGTAAATTTCAAAGCTATACTTTTCACCATTGCAAACATATCCAGGTATAATGCTTTGCCAGCTATCTTGACATCCCTTTGTCCAGTCAAGTTGACACATAAAATTAACCATCACAATTAGAGATATTGGAATTATCATAGATTGTAAAACAAGTACCCTTACTATGTACAAGCAGATAAAAGCAAAGTTAAATTTTGGCAGGGAACTAGAAACTATAAAAAGTAATATGTAGGGGCGTCTGGGTGGCTCAGTGGGTTGGGTCATGATCTCAGGGTCCTGGGATTGAGCTCCACATTGGGCTGTATGCTCAGCGGGGAGCCTGCTTCCCCCTCTCTTTCTCTACCTGCCCTCTGCCTACTTATGATCTCTGTCTGTCAATAAATAAATAAAATCTTAAAAAAAAAAGAATGTAGAGAAAACTGTAAACATTTTGAAGAATGATGCGAAAGAATAGAGACTCAAATACAACTTCTAGAGATGAAGTATCCATGATTTGGTTCCTTAGTTCCCACGCTCATGTATCATTTCTTTTGAGAACACATCGTATAGTCTCAAATGATTATGCTATATCCTGAAGGATGACATCCCATCCTTTTAGAATGCTACCTTTGAGCTGGTTTTTTTAACTATACTTTTCAAAGGGCATTTCAGTGCTCTATGAGACTTGCTTCTATGGGGTTGTATGATCAGTAAACAGTGGACTTTATAACAGATACGACTTTATGGTGGCCCACTCCCACATCCCCTTTTCTGTAAAGTGGTTCCCTTGATTGCTAGGCTTTTTGGGATTCTAAGCCGGTACATAAGACACTTTATTAAACTCTCAGGTGATAGTACCAAGGTTTTTTTGGATAGGAAAGAAAAACATACCTGGAGTACTTTGGTAGCCCTGTTAAGATAAATCATTGGCCTTTCTAGATGAAGAGGCCAGTGTGGTGAACTTGTCACCAAGTTGTCCATTGATCTCCAGGAATGTTGCTGTATTAGAGGATTGGCATTGGTAAGCTATTGAGAAGCATCAGTAACTGCATTCCCTTTGGCAAGTGAGAGTCTGTACAGTTGGCTCCATACATAGTGTCTTTCTCTGCTACTGTGTCTAGCGCTCTCATGTGCCAATAATGATAGTCCTAAGGCGATCTATAACAGAAGGTAACATCAGTGGTCCAAGACATTTTGGTAGTGTGGTTGTTTGGTGCCTCTTGCTTGGTACATGCTTTCTGGTGTAAGTTGATGACATTGTGTTCACTTCCATTTGTTTATCCATGTGGTTCTACAGCAGAATTCCTTCTCAGGTCATTCAGTCTTTTTTATTCCAGGCCTCTGACCATCCATCCAGGCAGTTGGTTACGGACCAGAAATTTGTTCGTATCCTCACTTCTTCCATACAGAGTGGATGATCAGATGCATTCTTTGAGTCTCTGTTCTTTGGAGTTTTTATCTCTAGTCTTTCAAGATCACCTCTCAGTGTGGCTTTAATGCATCCACTGTCAATTTGTAGTTTGAATCTGCTTACTAAGCTAGCCTATTCTAAACTAAGTTTGGGCTTTTTCCTCCCCCTTCTCTGGCTGGTCATATGGGATACCCCTCTCCCCAACACACATATACACACATAACCAATGCAGCCAAATATATGAACTGGGAAAGAGATATTGGTCCATTTGTGTCAGATAATATGGGGACCTAGGAACATGTTTAAATAGCTTCCTTATGCCCTCTGATCCTCTGGGCTCAATTTAAGTTTTTCATCTTATGAAAACTGCTGAAACTACCCAATTGTGTAATTTAATGGGTCTGACAGAACCTAGGTTATGACGGACAGTTCCAGACTCAGTCACCTAGTATCCCATGGTGAACTCTTTCTCTCTACCAGATTTGAACTAACATTCCAGGAATTGTTCTCCAAAGGCATATATAATTCTTTGATTTGTTTCAGAATCCTGACAGCCTTGTGAAGTGATGCATGTTTGGTATCCTTCCATGGAAAACAACCTTTTGTTGGGCCTTCAGATTTCATATTTTATTCATCCCAGCATGCCGACATCTTTCAGCCTCTCTTTTTTTTTCCTTCACTGTCCAACAGGGCAATTCAGTTATCTCTGCATCACTTAGTGTTGGCCATTGCTTTCTCCAGGCTTCTAATAGCCATTTTAACAATGAGTTTGCGTGATCCCCTGGAGTCCCAGCCTTGGGAAATGCCTTAAGGAAGTATCAAATGTCAAAGAATTCTTGCTTATCCCATCTTACATTGTTGATCAGTCATACCCAAAACCTAATCCCAGAGGTATTCACCTGGCTTTTTCTAGTATATACTACCTAATTCTTGTACCTTCTTTTTTCTTCTCTTATTTTTATCATGCCTGATTCTAGTCTGTTTTTTCCCCCTCTGGGATTTAGCCCATTTATTGTCCTAGCTATCAGTAGAGCAGGTAGAAATAGCATCTGAAGGGACTTGTTGCTTTGCTTGGAGCGGCCTCTGTGGCATCTTATAATGGATGAGAAATGCTAATTCTTACTAAAAAAGGATGGGCTTCCTCTGCAAGCTCTGTGGGTTCAGGGCATTCTGCAGAATCAGCTTCCTCAGAGACATCCACCCAGATGTTCCCATCCCATGTTTTTAGGCTTTTTTCAACCAGGACTCTACCCCTGGTGTTGCAGATTCACTTTATGAATTCAGATGTCTTTGTTTTTGACTGACAAATTTTTAGTCTGCTGCTTAGCAGTCTCTGCTTTGTACTAGAGATAAATTCTTTGAAGACAACCAAACAGGTCCTTTGTTAGAGATATCCTGCTTGTTAACAGCCCCCAGTTTCTCATTATCTCTCGACAGAAGATGATAGTAACAAATAAACCAACTCTGGTGTTGGCAGTGCAGTGGGAAGTGCATGTACTAGTGCCCTCCCCCACATATCTTTCAAACACCTGGATCTTCTCACCACGAAGGCCTGGAAAAAGTGGCTCCTCCACAAGGATGTTTTCCTAGGTCACCATCAATGAAACTTTCAACAGTTGAGCTGCCTGCTTATGCCATGAACTCTCCACATTCCACTTAAGATGGTGTCCTCTTCACCCACTGGATATTGTGTGGCCTTAGCATGAATGTTGATGGAGATTCAGAGAAATAGTAGCTGAGGACATCAGTCAGTTATACTCCTTGCAGCGGGAAATCTGACCAATGTGTTTACATGACTGATGCACAAGATAAAATGTAACATTTTAAAAATATTTCCTATTATGAGGTGCCTGGGTGGCTCAGTGGGCTAAAGCCTCTGGCTTCGGCTCAGGTCATGATCCCAGGGTTCTGAGATCAAGCCCCGCATTGAGCCTGCTTCCTCCTCTCTCTCTCTGCCTGCTTCTCTGCCTACTTGTGATCTCTGTCTGTCAAATAAATAAATAAAATCTTTAAAAAAAATTTCTTATTATAACTATTGCCACAAGATATTTGTCCTAGTTCAGCTTAGAGTTTGCATATACTATTCTTAGGATCTCTTTATATGGACTTTAATTTCTTCCACATAATTTCTTTTTAATGTTTCAAAAACATTGTGCAGTTTCCTCAAAAAATTAAAAATAGAAATATCATGTGATCCAACATTTCCACTATTGAGTATTTCCCTAGGGAAAATGAAAAGACTAATTCAGAAAGATATTTACACACCTATGATTATTGCAGTATTATTTATAATAGCCAAGACATGGAAGCAACCTAAATGTCTATCAGCAGATGAATGCATAAGGAAAATGTGATATATATACATAATGGAACATTACATAGCCATAAAAAAGAATGGGATTGTGCCATTTGAGACACCATGGATGGACCTAGAAGGTGTAATGCTAAGTGAAATGAGTCAGACTGAGAAAGGCAAATACCATATGATTCCGCTTATGAGTGATGTCTAAAAAAAATGAATAAACAAAGCAGAATCAGAACTATAAATACAGAGAACAAACTGATGATTGCCAGAAGGTAGGGGGATGGGAGCTTGGGTAAAAGGGGTGAAGGTAGAGAAAGATAGAGGCCTCCAGTTATGGGATGAGTAAGACCTGGGAATAAAATCAGAGCATAAGGAATACAGTCAATGATATTATGATAACAATGTAGTGGGACAGGTAGTAGCTAGATTTGTGGTAAACATAGCACAAACTTGATAAAGTTGTCAAATCACTGAGTTGTATGCCTGAAACTAATGTACCATTGTGTGTCAACTAATGGAGACCATTCTGAGGAGAAAAATATGATTTTGTCTCTTTATTCATTGTCACCTATTCTATCCCAATCCCTTATCTTTCTTTATTCCAAATAATGGTGCCTAGCAACTATGACGTGGTATCATTATGGTTATTATTCTCTTCCTAGATAAATAGGTAGAGATTTTTTTTTAATAGCACTGAGTCTTTGGGGTTTGAAAGGAAAAAAGAAAAAAGATGACCTATGATTTGACTTGAGGAACTCTTCTTAATACTCCTATATTTTGTAGAACTATCATAGAGTTAGTATCAAAATAAAATAAGAGAAATTTCATCCAGTGGTCAGATGATCTATCATTCAATTCTACAGAGATAAAAATGGAAACTGGAATAACCAGAAAGAGTAGGCAAAAAATTAAAAATTAAAACAAAGTGGGGAGAGAAAACAAAACCTTGAGTTTTAGGTGATGAATATTCTTTGTCAAAAGAAACATTTAACAATCTATTCATTATGGGTGGCAGGATCCAAGAACTTAGGAATGATACCTTTTCCTCAGAATGAATTTGTATATAAAATTTAATACAGGAAGCCAACCCTGGATATTTTTGAATTCTATTAAAAATTTTAGAATATCAGAAATTATACTAGTCTAGCATAGCCATATTTTATGACATTTCACAATTTAGCTTTAAATAATCTTTGCTCTATTTCTACAATAAGGTTCAAGGGTCCTTTAAACTTTAAACTTTAAACTTTGCCAACTGCCTAAGACAATTTACTACCTTTTTAAAAAATATTTGGTGTGTTTGGTGGTACTGGTTGAACCATTTGTTAGGCAGATCTCTATGTCAGTTTCTGTAAGAACATTAACCACCTTTAAGTTAGAGATTTAGTAGTTTGAAAGAAGAGAAAAATAGAATTAGGATCCATGGCTGCCGATGTACTATTTAACAGAAATTTTCAAAAGAGATTGGCAAATTTGTAAGAGTGATGATTCCAGATGTTATATATAAATGTTCTTTATATATAAAATGTTCTTATATTCCATTGAGACTATCATGCTTTCTCCTAGTACCTTAGACAACTTTTCTCTTCTTGATTAACAGTTTTTAAAGCATATTAACCCACTTTAAAAAATTAAACCCAGGAGAAAAGTGCAACTTGCCTCAGTTTTCATGGCCCACAAGAGGCCAACAGGGTAGCCTGAGTGAAGAATCCTCCTTAGAAAACCACAGGAAGAATAGACCAAATGGAAGATAAAAATAACTAAAGCCAATGCCAAGACCTTACTGTAATATGGTTTGCACATCATGGGAGCTAAATCCCTGGTGGGTAAGGTCCATGTTTTGTGCTTGTCCTACACAACTTCTGTTTGGTTCACAGCTGTTGTTAAGGTGAGCTGTGAATCTTCATAGGTATTTTGAGAAGCATTTCTCTCTGTTCTAACAAAACCGAAGTCACTTACTCAAACTAATAGAGGTAATTTTGGATAGCTGGAAGTTCTTTTCCTTTGCCATGGGCTTACCCTAAAATCCAGTGTCTCCCAAAAGTACACTCTCAGACAACAAAGAAGGTTGGGACAAACAGCCTGCATTTCTCCGTGTGAAGCCACTCTGACAAGGAGCACTTTCTATTTGTGGTGTATCATTTATATTCTGATTTTAAACAGAATAAATGTTTAAAAGTGCAAAGATGTGACATGGGTTTTGCTTTGTTAAGTGCTATTTATTTTTTAAAAAAGCCATTTCTGTATGAAAATGCTTTTTATGTATATTAGGTCCCTATTGGGTGATCTCCTCCACTTAATATTTAATATTTGCTGCCATATCACTAAGAGTTAATGTTTCATTGCCTAGAAATACAAACTTAGTTTAGAAGGTGAAAAGGAATCCTTCTGCTGGGCTAGACAAGTCAGAGGGGCCAGCAGTGAATTTACCCAGGTGGTAGCAAGAACGGGGGGATTAGCATATTATGCTAATGAGATATGCTCTACTCCCAGGCTCTTGGAGACTTGTTGCTAAGCAATACCCACTACAGCAGTGTAAAAGATATGAAAACATAATTCAGTTATGGAAACAATAAAAGCCGTTACCATTTTCAAAGGACGTTGCAGTAATACATAATTTCAGGCCAAAACCACTCTAGAGCTCATAGGGTTGCAGAGCAGTAGGAAATTATTCAGATTTATGAAGGGGCGGTGTGAGATTAGCACGAACTTGGTATAAAATCGGTTTAAGCCTCATTGCCATCCATCACTCCCATGGAGCACGACAATAACCGTAAGCACAATAACATTACAGGGAACCACACACACACACAAGAGATTTATTTCACCAATATAATGCCATTAGATCAAAACTGGGTTTAAAGTTCATTCTTTGTAGGTAGGATATTTCATTCACATAAAATTGCTCCGAAAGTGAACAGGCATTTTCCATGAAAAAAGAACAATATTAAAAACATCAAATATGTCTAACATTTCAACTTTACATACATAAATGCATTTCTTTTAAACAAATATTTTTGGTACAGAATTCAAAATTACTAGAATTCTACTTAGTTCATTTTTAGGATTTGTTGTTTTTTTTTTTAAAGAGTGTAATAAGTAGTTCAGTGCCTGAACTGTGGATTTCCTTTAATGTATTTATTATATCATACATGATCACCAAGGATGATGTTTGTAAAAAGAAATTATATATTGCTATTTGTAGTCACACAGGGTCTATCTCAATTGTGTTGAGGAACTATGAGGCATACTGTAGAGACAAAGTACATTCTCACTTAGTTATGTTGCTCAGATTTAAGCATGGACTTTTCCTAGATTGCTGAATGTTGAGGTCATCTCTAAATGGGAAGGATCCATTTATAACCTTATATATGCTTTACACATTGCTTGCTGTCCTCTCTACATGTAAATATGGCCTTGGTTGGGGTTATTAACTATTGCAGATTTATAGAATACCAGGAAACTACTGTTTGAACTAGTCTAAACATTTTTGATGTGCGTCTTAGATTCTACCAGGATAATAAATGGACAAAGTAACAGGTATGTTTTTGTACTTTTACCCACAAGCCTCCTTTATTCATGCCTGAAGATGTGACATTGCCATTTGTCTCAGGGAAGAGTTGTCAGGATTGCACATTTCTAGCACCTATCATAAATTTTATGAGTTCACTTGAAAGAAAGATTTAGGAAGAGGAGTAGTCCAGCCAGCAGCGTCTGTATCGTTGAGACTAGACAGAGCTCTGAGCTAAGGAAGAGTGAAGAATTGGGAGAGGAAGCAGTTCACCTCAAAGTTTTTTCTCACTCCCTTTGGAAATTTCTGATAGAAGGAGACACATGAAAAAAAAAAAAAAGCCCTTGAAGTTGAGGATCTGAAAGTGGGAGAGACCTATGTCTCTCCAAGCTCAAAGGGCCTCTGAAAAAATCGGCCTCACCAAAGTCTCTCGTATCTTGGCACAAGGACGATCAAAAAACCACCATGTGGGACGCCTGGGTGGCTCAGTCATTAAGTGTCTGCCTTTGCATCAGGTCATGATCCCAGGGTCCTGGAATCGAGCCCCACATCGGGCTCCCTGCTTGGTGGGAAGCCTGCTTCTCCCTCTCCCTCTGCTTGTGTTCCCTTTCTCACTGTGTCTCTCTCTGTCAAATAAATAAATAAAATCTTAAAAAAAAAAAAACACACACACACACAAAAACCACCATGTTTTTAGAGAAGAGTGAGACCTCACTCATATAGTGGTCTCCTCCTGCCTCAGAGAAACAGGGGTATACAGTGAAATCTTTTCTGTGCTCTTGGGGTGGGCACAGAAGGGCTTAGGGAAAACCAGCATCTCTGAAGAATCTGTTAGTCCGATCAAGGAGGTAGCAGAATGGCATACAAGACTTCATGGTCAGAGGTGGGGTGAGACCTGGGAGGATTCCTTAGGTGAATAGAGCCACGTGACTAAGTCCATGTGCAGTATCTGTGCTCCACAGCAAGGACCGGTGTGCACATAGTGCCCACCCAGGGATCGAGGAGAACTAATACCTGCAGCTGAAGGAGACAGCATAGTCCCTTTATTGAGCTTTCAACTTGAAGGTGTATGTATATGGAAATAGGTTACCCCCCTGCCCCACCACCACCTCATGACCTACAGCTCTCCGCTTTGAGGGAAGTGGCCTTATCTCTTCCTGAAAAGCACACCCTTTAAGGATGTGTGAGGAGATTCCTTAACATCTTGGTCAAGCAATTTTGAACCATTATTTTCACATTCTACTTAAAACTTCCTCTCTTCTATCCCCCAACCAAGGCAAAGTTTGTCTCCTGGGGAAAGGCACGTTATCTGTTTTATTATTCCTCTTCACACTCTAGGATTTTGAAGAAGGAGAAGTGTGATGTATGTCAGGGCAAGCTCCTCCTTTTATTCTCTCTCTCTTTCTTTCCTTTCTCTTCTTTTCTCTTTCTTTCTTCCTTACCTTCTATCCCGCCCCCCTTTTTTCCCTTTCTTCTCTTCTTCTTCTTTCTCTTTTTCATTTCTTTGCCTTCCCTTCCTCTATCCTTTCTTATAAAAACTCTTTATTCTTACCTATAATGAGGGTGATCATATATGTCCTGGTTTGCTGGACAGTTCTGAATTATACCTGTTGTCTTCATGTAGTAATGTCTATCTACTTTTACTATCAAAGGTATATGAATTTAGAATACTAACTGCATAGTCATACCTGGTGACACATATAAATAAAAGTAAAAAATAATAATCATTATATATATTACATAATATATATTATATATATGCATGACTCAGCAAATGATCCCAAGATAACATTTGTGTAGTTCCCATACAAATCAAGAGATAGAACATGGTCAGTATTTGGGAAGCCTTCAAATTTTCTCCAAGTCACTATGAAAGCGAACACTCATCCTTACTTCCAACACTATAATTTACTTATGCTTATTTTTAATTTCTTTAAACTTCTTCTTTTATGAGACTCCTTAATGTTACTGAGTACAGTTAGAAGGCATTCATTTTCATTGTGGTATAATATATTTGATAATACCACTCTTTTTTTTAGATTTTATTATTTTTTTTAGAGAGTGAACAGGGAAAGGAGCAGAGGGAGAGGGAGAGAGAGTCTCAAGTAGACTCTGCACTGAGCATGGAGCCCAACACAGGACTAAATCTCACAACCCTGAGATGATGACCCAAGCTGAAATCAGGAGTCAGACACTTAACCCACTGAATGATTCAGGCACCCTACTGGTTTGTTGTTGTTGTTGTTGTTGTTGTTTTTAATGTATTCTCTTTTGGGTGGGTTGAATAGTTTCTAGTTTTAGGCTATTATGAATAATGCTGCTGGGAACATTTGTATACAGGTTTCTTAATACATAGACTTTTTTGGATAAATACCTAAGAGAAGAATTGCTCAAATAAAGGTACAGACATATTAGTAGATAGTGTTAGGCTATTTTCCAGAGTGGTTGCTGGTACATAGTAATGTGGCTGATTTTTTGTGCATATTTTTATTTAATTCCCCAAACAGCCCTTTGAGTCACACATACACAAACATACACATGTGTGTCTTTATTTAAAATTTACAGTTTGAGAAAACTGAGAAGAGGCAGATGTTAAACTAAGTATTCTGACTGTAGAGGCACCATGCTTAAACATAAGGCTTTACTTCCTCTCATACATGAGAGATCACAAGTAGGCAGAGAGGCAGGCAGAGAGAGAGGGGGAAGCAGGTTCCCTGCTGAGCAGAGAGCTGGATGCAGGGCTCGATCCCAGGACCCTGAGATCATGACCTGAACTGAAGGCAGAGGCTTAATCCACTGAGCTACCCAGGTGCCTCTAAATTTCCTAGTCTTTCATGCAACTAGGTGTCCAGTGAGATATAAGCAAAATTTTGGGGTGAGAATTCTGGTAAAGACACTTAAAGGGAGTAACTCTGTTGTGAGAAACATCCTTTGTCTTTTTCTGCTTCCTTTTTCTTCCTGCCCCAAACTTTGAGGTGATGGCTGGAGTTTCAGCAGCCATTTTGGACCATAAAGAGTTCTTGAGGTAGATTTGTCTATTTCTCTTTTTACTTCATGTTTTAGTTCATGTCAGTTTTTGTTTCATGTATTTTGATCTCTATTATGTGATACATGATCATGTGGGATTACTATGTTCTATTGTTTATTTAACTTCTTTATCATTGAGCTTTTCTTCTTCGTGTTTTAGTTTACTAGGACTGTAGTAACAAATTGCCACAAAATAGGTGACTTCAAATGACAGAAATTTATTTACTCACATTTCTGGGGTTAGAAATCAAAGTGTAGGCAGAGCCATGGTCCCCTCAAAAGAGCTAGGGAAGAAATTTTCCATGCCTCTTCTATCTTCTGGTGGTAGTCAGCAATCTTTGGTATTTTTTGGCTCATGGCAGCCTAACTCTAATCTCTGCCTGTGTCTTCACATGGTCATTTTTTTCTCTTGTCTCTGTACTCATATCATCCTCCTTTTATGAGGGTACTAGTCAGTCGTATTGGATTTAGAGTCATCTCAAGTTGACTAAATCTGCAAAGATCTTGTTTCCAAGTAATGCTACATTCACAGATTCTAAAGTAAATTATTTACTTAGAAAATTCTAAATGAGTGGCTTAACAAGATACAGTTTTTCTCCCTTACATTAAAGAAGTCTGAAGTAAGCATTTCAGGGCAGATGATGCAGCTTCATGTCCATCAGGGATGCAGGCTCCTTTTATTCTCTGATGTCATCCTTTGCACATGCCATCCATCCATCCTAATGTCAACACATTATCACAGAATGGCCCTTAAGTCTTCATGCCCCTATTCCAGGTAACAGGAAGAAGGGGTGAGATCAAAAGCCTCCCAACTAAATCTTCTTTAAAAACAAAAACAAAAATGAAAAACCTTCCAGAAACCCTACTCAATGATTTCCACATACTGCTTTCTTTTTTAAAATTTTATTTTATTTTAATTAATTTACATAGAATGTATTGTTAGTTTCAAAGGTAGAGTTTAGTGATTCTTCAGTTGCCTATAACACCCAGTGCTCATCACATGAAGTTCCCTCTTTAATGTACCTCATTCAGTTACCCCACACCCTCTCTACCTCCCCTTCAGCAACTCTCAGTTTGTTTCCTGGGGTAAAGAGTGTCTTATGGTTTGTTTCACTCTCTTGATTTTGTCTTATTATTTTTCTCTCCCTTCTCCTGTGATCATCTGTTTTGTTTCTTAAATTCCACAAATGAATGGATAGAGAAAATGTGACCTATGTATGTGTGTGTATACACACAGAGAGAGACAATAGAATATTACTCAGCCATCATGTACTACTTTTAGTCATCCCTCTCTGCAAGGGAGTTTTTCAACGATCCCTTTATACAAACTAAAAGAAATACAGTTTTTTTTTTTAAAGATTTTTTATTTATTTATTTGACAGAGAGAGATCACAAGCAGGCAGAGAGGCAGGCAGAGAGAGAGGAGGAAGCAGGCTCCCTGCTGAGCAGAGAGCCCGATGCGGGGCTTGATCCCAGGACCCTGAGATCATGATCTGAGCCGAAGGCAGCGGCTTAACCCACTGAGCCACCCAGGCGCCCCAGAAATACAGTTTTTTAAACTGAGAACATTGCTGCCCTAATGGCACAGGCAACTGTATATAGGAAGACATAGAAGATGCAAAGAGGATAATCACCTAGCAAGCTTTGCCAATAAGTATCACCATTCACAATAATATATTTGTGTGATCATTTAATGTCTGTTTTCCCCATTAGAATATAGCTTATAAAAGGCAGGGATCATTTTCACTTTTTTTTTTAATCAGCCCTATCATAGGAAAGTCTTAATAAATATTTGTTAAATGAGGTTTATTACATAATATTAAATTGTTCTCAATATAGTCTCCCCTTATTCTTGTGATTTGGATCATATAAAGCCACTCTTTGGATGGTTCCCCAAAAAATGGATACCATGGCCTACATGGGATTTAGCCAATTCAGATATAAATGCTTTTTCCTTTTAATAAAAGATGCTAGCAAGAAATTTATATAAAGGTATTTCATAGCTCAACAGTTATGCATTCAAATTTTCCAGTGTCTATAAAGTACCTGATCCACCCTCAACTGCTTTGGCATTCCAAGTCTGTCTCACATTAATATTCATATTGAGTTTCAAGAAAGACATTTGCTAAGTTTAGAACCTTCAATAACTCATGAGCTAAAAAAATGTTTAATTAAGCACCAAACTTTGCAGACCCAGTTCATTTACCCTTGGCAGAATGAAGCTTTCAGCAGAATAGCTTATATAGCTGATTATAAAAGCTGTAAGGGTTCCCAGGACAGAAGAGGAGTCCAAGAAAGAAAACACCCCAACAGTGATCTGATGATCTAACTGTAAAAGACTCAGATGTGTAATAACAGATGTTCCTCCAAAATGCAGTTTTTAAAAGCCAGATGGAAAAATGGTATGAGTCAAGTATATTCTGCAGTTTTAACAAATTTTAGGTCCAATTGGAAAGAATTTAGGTGAGGCTAGGCATAAAATACTAGTAAAGGACATTTCCAGAAGTACAGAATCAATGTCCTGTGCCCAACCTGCTTCTAGGGACTAGACCACTCAGGCAGCCAAGATGTTATTATGCTGGCCCACAACGATTTCTGTTGCTTTAATTTATGAAAATACTGTACTAACTAAGGAGATCCTGAAGGTCATCACCCAAATACTCATGAAGAGAGAGGCTGACATGTGGCATAGTTTCTGCCAACATGTAACTGGTGACCCTGATAGAGTCACTTTCATCTTATCATAAAAACCTTGTCATTGTAGGTGACGAAAAGAGAACCATGATGGGGCAAAGTCTGAAATAGGACTTTTAATGAGAATGAAGGAACAAAATAAAATAAACAAAATGAAATTTCCCCAAAGAAACTCACATTCAGCTAGTATTGATTACATGCTCTCTAGATATGGGGCACTGTGGTAGATGCTGGGGCTGTAGTGGTGGTTGAAACAGACATGATTCCTACCCTCAAGAATTTACATCTGCAAAGGACCAGACCCCTGTGGAAGGAAGAGGAAGACCAGAGCCACTAGATTTGCAGTCCAAGTTTTTCATCGTTTGGTCCAGTATATTTAAAATAAGAAAATGATGGGGTTCTTTGGTGGCTCAGTCAGTTAAACATCCAACTCTTAGTTTTGGCTCAGGTCATGATCTCAGGGTCGTGAGATTGAACCCAGCATAGGGCTCCACAGTCAGCGGGGAGTCTGTTTGGGATCCTTTCTCTCCTTCTCCCTCTGCCCCTCCCCCTGCTCATGCTCTCTCTGTCTCAAATAAATAAAATGAAATCTTTAAAATAAATAAAACAAGAAAATGATGAAAGCAGCAAGAGAATTTGTAAGATTTACCAATGGAAGCTACTTCCTTAATGCCCTTAAATGTGGATTTGAAAGCTAAAATCCTGCACATTAATAAGAGCCTAAGATTCTCTGGCATTAATCATGCATGAAAACCCAAAAGCTTGTCCTTATTAGGCTGTGTCAGAATGATTCTATTAATTCCAGTTAACGATGCCATTTAGGGGTGCATATGTGTTGCTTGTATAACTTTTTTTTTTTTTTTTTTTTTTTTAAGGAGGAGGTAGAGGGGCAGGGAGAGAGAGAATCTTAAGCAGGTTCCATGCCTAGCACAGAGCCAGAGTCAGGGCTTGATCTCGCAACGCTGAGATCCTCATCCTAGCCAAAATCAAGAGTTGGACACTTAACTGACTGAGCCACCCAGGAGCCCCAGGTTGTACATCTTGAGGACAAACTGAATAAGTAAACCAACAGGCTTATTGGAATTCTAGGAGCAGGCACCAGTAAACCTCACAGGGATGCTGTAGACAGAGTTCTTTTGCTCCATGTAAGGGTTTCAAACATTGTCTGACTTTATTTTCTGTTGACAGAAGCTGAAATATTTTGTAACTTTATCAAAGCCATAAAAAGGAAGAAATTTGTATGCTCCATGGGTGCTTTGTTCAGTAATATTCAGACCTCAGGTTGTTCTATAAAAAGGACTCTATGAACTCTGCTTAAATCACAGGATGCTATATTTTCAGAGGTGGTTGTCCAATCCCACCCCATAGGCCAAGATAAACGGTAACATCTGTCAGCCACACATAGTTACCACAGCAGAAAACAGAAACACTGTTGCTTTTTTTTTTTTTTTTTTTCAGATGAACCAATGGACAGCAAAAAATTTACCAGAACTACAGTGTAGGTCACCTGGGCTCAAATTTGAAGCTGTACCAGTATTGGAAATAATAAGTTTGGTTAGAAGAAGGATATAATGATCTCTCCCTTTTTATCAGGATGGAAAGAGGCTCAACACGATACCCTTTAAAAAGTGAAAGTCAAGATAGCATTCTATAAGAAAACTAGAAGAATACTGATTAGCTTATTGAACCGGTTTTCAGAATCCACCACATACAACAGAATTCACAGTTTGAATAGGAAGGAGAGCACCTCACAGTGTACAAGGACATCCTTCTTACAAATGCAAAACCACTTAAAGTATTTGAAATACCATTTACAGTCATAGGGTTGACTGATGGCAATGGACGCCCTTTCTTTGATGTTTCACAATTAAGATGTCTATCTATCTATCTATCTAAAGTCTCTCCAGCTGAATGTGGCCCTTCCATTCAATAACTATTTTGGTTTGCAATGTCCACATCCTCTGGAAAAGCCCATCAGGCTAGCAGACTGTAAAATCCAGCTTTGTGATTTCTCTTGTATTTACTCCTATTCACATTGCTTTCTGAGTCATCAGAATCACAGCTTCGGAGGCTTGTGGGCTAACTTTGGTGACAACGTTTCAGAATCATTGTAGAATAAGACTGTCTACTTCTCGACTATATGCGGAGAAATGCATATAGGGGATAAATTATTTTATATCAGTAAGGACACTGCTTTACCATGACACTAGGAAAATACCTAGAATGACCATTTTTATTTAATATTATGAGAATTTTCAAGTTTCAGTGATATTAGGTGAAAACATGTATCACAGTAATAAACCCTGAGATAGGTTCAGTGAACACTTAGGAACAGCCCATCTTTCATTGCTATTGATCATTGTCTTTATTTTTGGTGCTTATATTTGGAAAGAAAAGTTTATAGCAACCTGGATAGAGCTTAAATATTAAACTCACAAAATATACAATGTAATTAAAAACAATGTTTGGATAAGTTTTTTCTTCCTGACAGATTCTAATCAGTAGAATATCTGACAGGTAAAATTAATGGCCATGATTTACACAATCTGTGTAGCATTTAAATATCTCCTTAGGCAAAAATAAGTCATGAATGTAAAATCCAGGTTAAGAGATGATGCTGTGTTTTATTTATTTTTTTAAAAGATTTAATTAATTTATTTGACAGACAGAGAGGCAAGCAGAGAGGGGGGAAGGGGGAAGCAGGCTCCCACTGAGCAGGGAGTCCCATGTGTAGCTCGATCCCAGGACCCTAAGATCATAACCTGAGCTGAAGGCAGAGGCCTTAACCCACTGAGCCACCCAGGTGCCCTGATGATGCTGTGTTTTAAATTGGTTTATAGTTTGACAGAGCCAAGTGGTCTTTATGAAGAACAAAATTTTCAGGGCTTGTCTGTGATGAAGGGACTCATTTGGTTGAAGAAGGGAAGACTAGGATAGAAGCAGGGTCAGTGCATGAATGTGGCTTGTAGTTAAGACAGGTCAACTGATGTGTTACCAGACTTATCGAGCAAGAGGACTGGATCATTTTAACTGAAAATTTTTATTGAGATAATTATAGAGTTACATACAATTGTAAGAAATAACAGAGATTCCTATATAATTATCAGCTTTCTCCAATATAGCATTTGTACAACTGTGGTATAATATTACAACTAGGATAATAACACTGTGTAACTATAGCTGCTTCTATAACACTATATAACTATGATACCACAATCAGGATAACGGTACTGTTATGGCACTACAGCTAGTTCTGCAACACTATGTAACTAGTATAATATCACAACCAGGATAATGACACTGTAGCACAACAGCTAGTTCTATAACCTGTATGACTATAACTATAGTATAGTATAATATCACACCAGGATAATGATACACTGATTTCATTTAGATTTCCTCAGTTTTACTGGTATGTGTGCACATGTGTAAGTGTATTAAGTTATATGCAGTTTTATCACCTGTGTATAAACCAGATACCTGTATAAACCAGATTTCTTCATCTAGCAGTGGGTATTTAGATCATTTCCATATCCACTACCAGAGTAGAGATACTGATTAGTTTCTATACCACCAAATCCCATTTATGTCCTTTAATAATCACACTGCCTTCATCCATAAATCCTATCAACCACAAATTTATCATTCATTTTTAAAAATTAACATATAATGTATTATTTGTTTCAGGGGTACTGGTCTGTGATTCATCAGTCTTACACAATTTACAGCAGTCACCATAGCACACACCTTCCCCAGTGTCCCATCACCCAGCCATACCATCGCTCCCTCCCCCCCTCCCCTTCAGCAACCCTCAGTTTATTTCCTTTTTAAAATGGTATCATTTCCAGATATTATATAAATGGAATTAGATGATCTGTTCCCTGGAGGGTCATGAAGTTATTGCACGTTCTTTTAATAGCTGAGTAGTAGTCCATGGCTTGAGTATACTATACTTTTTCACCTGTTGAAAGGGATCTTTTTTAATTCAAGGTTCAGGCTATTACAAATAAAGCTCCCATCAGTATTCATGTCCTCTGTGTGTGTGTGTGTGTGTGAGTGTGTGTGTGTCTGTGTGTCTGTGTACTTATATAGCTTATGTTAATTTGGGGTAAATGTCCAAGAGTATAATTTCTAGATCATCTGGTCCTTGCATGCTTAGCTTTATAAGATAAATGAATTTTTAAATTTACACTAAGAACACTACTTTTCTTTTTTATTTAATTTTTTATTGTGGGAAAAACACTTCACATGACATCTGCACTCTAAGTTTACAGTGCAGTGTTTTTTAACTTTAGACACTATGCTTTGTAATAGATCTCTAGAACTTATTTTTTTTTAAGATTTTATTTATTTATTGGACAGAGAGAGATCACAAGTAGGCAGGCAGGCAGAGAGAGAGAGAGGAGGAGGAAGCAGGTTCCCGCCCGAGCAGAGAGCCTGATGTGGGACTTGATCCCAGGACCCTGAGATCATGACCTGAGCCGAAAGCAGAGGCTTAACCCACTGAGCCACCCAGGTGCCCTAGAACTTACTTTTTTAAAGGTTTTATTTATTTGACAGAGAGAGTGCATGAGAGAGCACAAGCAGGGGGAGCAACAGGCATAGGGAGAAGTAGGCTCCCTGCTGAGCACGGGGCCCAATGCAGGGCTTGATCCCACAACCCTGGAATCATGGCCTGAGCCAAAAGGCAGCTGCTTAATGGACTGAGCCACCCAGGCACCCCTAGAACTTATTTTATACAACTCTCATTTCCCCCTCCCCTTAGCCCCTGGCACCCACTCTTCTACTCTCTGTGAATTTAACTCTTTTAATAACTCCAGTGAGGGGTGCTCAGGTGGCTCTGTCATTATACATCTGCCTTTGGCTTGGGTCATGATCCCAGGGTCCTGGGATTTAGTCCCACACCAGCCTCCCTGCTCAGTGGGAAGCCTGCTTCTCCCTCTCCCATTCCCCTGGCTTGTGTCCTTCTCTTGCTGTCTCTTTCTGCCAAATAAGTAAAATCATTAAAAAAAAAAATAACTCTGATGAAATCATGCAGTATTTGTCTTCTGTGTCTGGCTTATTTCACTTAGAATAGTATCTTCCAGGTTCTTCTATATTGTCATATAAGATAGCATTTCCTTCTTTGTTTAATGCTGAATAATATTTCATTGTATGTATAAACCAGATTTCTTCATCTAGCAGTGGGTATTTAGATCATTTCCATATTTATTTGACTATTATGGAAAATGCTGCATAGAATATGTGGTTGCAGATATTTTTTAAGATCCTGTTTTCAGTAATTTTGGATGTATACTCCAAAGTGGGATTGCTTGGTCATATGGTCATTCTACCTTTATTTTTTTGTTTTCTATAGTGACTAAACCATTATATACCCCCACAGTGTACAAAGGTTTCCCTCTCTCCATATCCTTGCAAACAATTGTAATCTTTAAAAAATTCTATGATAGCCATTCTAACAGGTGTGAAGCACTATCTGGTGGCTTTGGTTTGCACTTGAGTGGTGGTTAGTGATGTTGAGCATTTCTTTTTGTATTTGTTGTCTACTTATATGTCGTCTTTGGAGAGATGTCTGTTTAAGTCCTTGTCCATTTTTAATTGGGGGATTTGCATTTTTTGTCATTGATTTGTAGGTGTTCCTTATTTATTTTGGATATTAATTCCTTATCAGAAATACCATCAGGATTTTAATGAAGATAGCATTGAATCTGTAAATCACTTTGAGTAGTGTGTCTAAACAGTATTAAGTATCAGTATTTTTTTTTAAGATTTTATTTATTTATTTGACAGACAGAGATCACAAGTAGGCAGAGAGGCAGGCTGAGAGAGAGGAGGAAGCAGGCTCCCCGCTGAGCAGAGAGCCCGATGCAGGGCACGATCCCAGGACCCTGGGATCATGACCCGAGCTGAAGGCAGTGTGCTTTAACCCACTGAGCCACCCAGGCGCCCCAAGTATCAGTATCTTAACAGTATTAAGTCTTCACCCTACGAAGATGGAATAGCTTTCCATTTATTTGCATCTTCTTTAATTTCTTTCATTGATAGATTGTCTTTCGGTGTACACATTTTTCACCTCCTTAATTAAATTTATTCCCAAGTATTTTATTCTTTTTGATGCTATTATAAATGAGATTGTTTTCTTAATTTTCAGGTAGTTTGTTATTAGCATACAGAAGTGCAACTGCATTTTGTGTCCTGCAGCTGTCCTGTGATTTTGTGTCCCGTGACTTTCCTAAATTCATTGTTCTAACAATTTTTTGGTGGAATCTTTAGAGTTTTCTATATATAAATTCATATAATCTGAAAGCAGGGATAATTTTACTTCTGGTTTAAATGAGTAGTATTTTTGACAGTCCATATTGTATTAGATAGGTGATGATAGGCAGACTTAGTCATTTGTATATAAATTGGAGACAAAGATAGTTATCGGGACCTAAGGAGTAGCTTAAATGGTTAGTGCTTAGAGAGTAAGATATCCAAAATTGTATTATGCCTGTCTTCATTGAAGACCTAAAATTTAGGTTTCTGTTGGTCTAAAATTGAAAAAAAAAAAAAAAAAAAGCCTGGAAACTTAATACACCTAAAGGCTTGAGCTTTTTGTGTAATTTTAGGTGGATGATAATCCTCTGCATATTATGTTTGCAAATTATATAATAGAATCAAGGTCTCTTGATCCATATTCTTAGTGTTTTATTCCTAACTACATAACTACCCATGTGGTCATGTTATATATACTTATTAATTCAGCCTATAATATAAAATTGGCTGAAATCTGTTAAAAACATTTGATACTACTTGATACAAAGTTTAACTAGGAAGAGAGAACTCCAAATTCATTTGCAGGCATATGCTTAATATCTTAATAAGTCCAAGATTCACCTTAAAAATGGAAGCATTCAAACCTCTCTATATTCTAATGTCTGTCAGTTTTACATTTTTTTTTAAAGATTTTATCTATTTATTTGACAGAGAGATCACAAGCAGGCAGAGAGGCAGGCAGAGAGAGAGGAGGAAGCAGGCTCCCTGCTGAGCAGAGAGCCCGATGCGGGGCTCCATCCCAGGACTCTGAGATCATGACCTGAGCCGAAGGCAGTGGCTTAACCCACTGAGCCACCCAGGCGCCCCTGTCAGTTTTACATTTTAAAACTATTTTTGACATATTACTGTAATTCATTTTCCATTGGCATAGGATGATTGAGTAATGTGTTAAAGAGAATGGATTCGTTATCCATTTGACATCTGTTTGTCTGTTCATGACATGGTCATCAATTTGAACATGCTTCCACCTTACTTCTGAGGGAGTTCTGTCCCAAGGAGTTAAAGTCCTTGAAAATTCCACTCTTCCCTGAACTCACTAGCAGGTTCAGGAATCCTAAGATTTAATCTCAATTAAATTTAGTGAATAAAAACTATCCTTCACCACAACCTTCTCTGCTACACTTCATTCTTAATGCATTGCCACTTACTGAACCAGCCAGTCTCAGGCAGCCCCACATTCTCACTTCCATCTTTCTGTGTCCCTCTTTCCTAAGCTCCTTCACCAAGAAATTGCTATTGTCCCATGCTCATTCCCTGCTTAAATTCTCTGAAAATTTGACTCCTATGAGAACTAGGGAGAATGTATTTGTGTGGATGTGGTGATCAGCGGGTAATATGGCATAAGAAAAAAATAGTAGTTTTGAAGCTACACAAGTCTAAATTCTGATCATGCCCCATCCTACCTTACTGTCCAGGTAATTTGGACAAATTATTCATGTATTCTATGACTTCATTTTTTAAAACTAATCAAAATGGGAATAATAGTCTCTTCCCGAAAATTATTTTTAGGTTATGAAATAATAAATGTGAAGCCATAGGTAAGAATTAGGTGTTCCGTACATTCCAGTTCTCTTCCATGCTCTTGCTATTAGTATAGACTTAGAGCCACTAATTGTAGATGTTTGGTAGTTTAAAAGCAGTTGCTCAGAAGGCTACACTTTTCAGGGCACTTGACTGTATGCTTTAAAACCATATTGAAATAAATCACACTTCACTAAAGCTGATTTCAAAAGTGGGGGATACTTGGAAACAAGCTAAACTCAGAATGCCTCTGGACTTCTTCTACCTTCTTTTTTTCACTAAGGGATGCACTGCCTCTTTTTTACAGGCACCCATGCTTTTCTCAGGGATTAGAGAGTGATTTATATACAATTTTCAAAGAATATGAAAGGCTTCTCTGCAACTGCTTAAACTCAGAATATCTTACAACTCTCCCTAGTGTCCCTTATTTTCAAAGTAAAAAAAAAAATGCTAGTGTGCCTTCAAGAATATCTTAGGTTGTTTATTGGCTCCTGGCTGTTTCCTCCTCACTACTCTGCAGTCAGTTAAAGAGGTGCCCTAGAATGAATAAGTTACTTAGTTCAGTAAGTTTTGCTAGTTGGTCACCATTTTGGAAGTATATAATATGATGAGTCTGAAATAAATTGGTACATAATATTTCAAATGATCTTTGTGTTAGAAAAATCCATGATCTCCATTTCCCATTGTTCACATGGAACACTTTAATGATATCAACCAACAAAATATATATGCATTCTATAAAACACACAATATTGATTTATTCTAATGATGTTTTAATTTGCCTATATTTTCCTATAAATATTGGAAAACAGCTCTCACTCTTTGCTATTTTATTCAATCTGGCTATTAGATGTCTTATTTTTTTTTTATGGGTCTGTGTGTGTGTACATGCTCTTGTTTGTATTTACCTTTTCTTTGAGATGAAATCTCTTTATAGAACTGTTAACAAATGTTAATATACATCTGGGCTTCTTTTACATCTTCCTATATTTAAAATATGCTGAATTTTATTGGCTCAAGTGCTTATTTTCCAGTTAGAGTAGTAAGCCAGAGAAATTATTTTACAACAATTTTATTATTTTCTTTATTTTTCTTGCCTAAAGGTACTCTATGATTTATTTCATTCCTCTTCTGGTTACATGATTTAAAGATACAATAGATAAAACATATTCTGAGGCATTTTTTTCTGTGTTTCTTCTTTTTTAGAGTATCTTTTATTTAATGTTTTTATATTACTAATCTAGAGTAAACTCATTTTTATTTCAGTTCTCTAAGCCTTGGATAACCACTCTCTTTAAACAGTCTCCTAATAAAATAAGGCCTAGATTTCTTATATTTTAGAAAATTTTGATCTTATTCTGTATTTTGTGTCCTAGATTTTGGATCATTCATCAACTAGCTATTTGTATGAAGCTGATGAGGGAATAGTTGACTTTCAATGGAAAAAAAAAAAAACTGTTAAGATCTCAACAGAACTAGTTTTTACTCCTTATGATGACTACTCCCTGTGGAAGACAGACTCAAGGATCCTAAACTCTAATTCTCTCCCACTAATTCCATGCCCTAATTCCATCCATTCATTGAGATAAAACTTGGATATTATCTTCTTCATTAAACTTCCTCACTCTGGCCATAACTGCTTTTTTCCAGCTGCTGAATTCCCATAATCATGGTTTATTCATCCCTTATGGTACCCATCCTGATCTAAATTATAATGTAATTTTTAAACATGGGGAATCTCCCCAACTTGATTATAAAATTCTTTAGTAACATAACCATCCCTAATCTACCATCTGATCTCTCAAAACATCAACTATACAGCCTTGTAAATAGATAAATGGATGATCAAAGCATTTTATGTAGAATTTTTCTAATAAGGCTGTAAACTTTTTTAAGAATAAATAACATGACATTTCAAACTACCCAGGTTATTTAAATGCTTATTGTTATTTGTCCAGGCAAGTATAACCCACATAGGCCCCAGAGCTCTTATGGCCCATTGTCAGTATGCCCCATTTAAAGAAAGCTTTGTCTGATTCTTGAAGCTGTAAAGAATACTGTAGCATTTTACTGTACCCTGAAGAGTGTCACAAGAGTTTTACAGAGCACATCATGTAAAGAGGGCTCCTAAAAATCCTCTAAATATCTCTATACCTTTCCCCACAATTTCTCATCCATGACTTCAACTAAGAGTCTTTCATTTTCTCCATAGAATTCTTTACAGTCAGGAGGGCCAAACTATGTAGTTCCAGAGAGCTATGTGCATGCCATTATCTATGTGAAAAAATACTTCTGGAATTGTGCCATGTAGCACCTGCCCAACCATATGCAACATCCCTGCAATTATGCTAGTCCCCATTCATTTATACCTTCTCGACATCATATTGCTTCCACATAGAATCATAACACATGACTCTCACCATCTGCAACCCCCTGGGAAGTGCAGTTCCAAGGGTAATTAGCTTTTCTCATGAGAATTGATGTCCCCTGCAATTCTGATGAATAAGAGTCTCGACCTAACTAAACAAAAATCAGTTATAAGCAATATTCATCTCCTAGAAAATACCCTAGGTTTACTTTCTGACCTTTAGCTGGAACAACTATCTGTTCATTCGTCTCTTCAATACCTGAGAATCTACTGTATATAGAAAACTGTACAAGAGTTGGAAGTAAAGTAATAAATGACACTGTCTCTGCCCTTGAGGGACTTAAAGCCCAAGTATGGTAGTCAAATGAACAAAGAGACAACTATACGTGATAAGTACTATTAGGAGAATAGGGAAGGATTCCTATGGAAATACAGATAAGTGATGGTGAACTCCTCAGGGCATGAAGGTCAGAGAAAGCATTCTAACTACTTTTTATTCATTTATTTAAGGAGTATTTATTAAGCCACCTGCAGTACTAGATTCTGGTGATACAACGGTAAACAAATCACACCAGGTTCTTTCACCAGCTAGTGAAAAACTAGTTAACTGCTGTTCTGAGGAGATTAATAAGGGTTCAGCACTAAGGAGTCTGGACTTTATCCTGAGGGAGAAGTGGAACCATTAATGATATTTCAGCTTGAGAGTAGCATAAGCACATTGGTATGTTAGAAAGGTCATATGAGATAGAACAGGTAAAATAGAGACTGAAATTAGAGAATCAGGAGACTATGGTAATACTTCAGCTATAGAATGAGCTCAGCAGGGACGCCTGGGTGGCTCAGTTGGTTAAGCAGCTGCCTTTGGCTCAGGTCATGATCCCAGCGTCCTGGGATCGAGTCCCACATCGGGCTCCTTGCTTGGCGGGGAGCCTGCTTCTCCCTCTGCCTCTGCCTGCCACTCTGTCTGCCTGTGCTCACTCTCGCTTCTCTCTCTATGACAAATAAATAAATAAAATCTTTAAAAAAAAAAAAAGAATGAGCTCAGCATTGAAGAGGTAGAATTTAGGAGTGAAATCAGCAAGATGGAGAAATATGAGTTTTATACCATAATTTTCCCACAAAACATTGATTTTTGACAGTCGCCCACAGATTAGAGTACTTTTGTGGGAGTCTGGGAGTCTAGTGGAGAAGTTCCAGTCACCATTAGAGAAAAAAATCTGAGACTAGATACACTGAAGAGGTTAAGAACATTTTCACTTTAATCATCCCACCCCAAAGAGGCACAGCTCAGTGCCAAGAGAGACTTCTTTGACCCCAGTTTCTCCCATGACAGAAAGTGAGAGTACAGTAAGTGACTACCCAGCTTCCCCAGCAATGTGGGTGCTGCCGAAGAGGCCCACTTATGTCTCACCCCCCTACCCCTGCAAAGTACTGAGGTTATCTACATGCCTGAGGGTCTGTTAGAGGCTTTGAGCCCAGCAGTCAGCATTTGGAAATCATCTAAGGAATGTGGATCCTACTAAACCCATTGTAGACTCCTTTCGGAAGGCTACCCATTAGCTGCTGGGGATACTGCGCCTGTGGACCCACCCAACTGGCCAGTGGACACCCACAGTGGTCCCTGCTCCTCACCTATACAATCCCAATGTGATCCGTTTCCTGCATGCACCTCTGTGGGCAGCAAGTACAAGCCCTTGCAGACAGCTGGTGAGCATAAGAAGGAAGCTGACTTGACATTGTGGGATTGGGGGAAAACCACACAAAGGAGCATTCAGGGCACTGCCCTTGGATAAACATAGAGGAGGCTCTTAGCACTCAGCCTGGTTTTGTGGGATTGGGAGAAGGCATACATTCATAAGAATTCCCCTCAAACGAGGAATGAGAGGTACGGTACAGGGATATTCATTGAAGAGGTCTGAGAAGGTTGAATCAATCCCTAGTAGAATTGACTGTTAAAGGCATTTCTTTTCTGAAATCAATCATTAAAGACTAGAGGAGGGGATTGCTTTTTGAAGTGCAAAGATAGCGATTAGAAGACTTCAAGGAATGGGGAAAAAATTAAGCAAACGTGACACCACCAAAGGAACACAATAATTTCTAAGGAATTTAACCCAAAGAATTGGAGATCTACAATTTGCCCAGTAAAGAATTCAAAATTGTTGTTTTAAGGAACCTCACTGAGCTACAAAACAGCAGACAATTCAGCAAACTCAGGAAAATAATATGTAAACAAAATAATGACTTTATTTTTTAAAAAAGATTTTATTTATTTATTTCACAGACAGAGATCACGAGTAGGCAGAGAGGCAGGTGGGGGTGGGGGTAGCAGGATTCCTGCTGAGCAGAGAGCCCAATGAGGGGCTGAATCCCAGGACTCTGGGATCATGACCTAAGCCAAAGGTAGAAGCTTTAACCCACTGAGCCACCCAGGCCCCCCCAAAATAATGAATTTAACAAAGAAATAGAAATCATAAACAAAGAACCAAACTGAAATATTGGAGCTGAAGAACACAGCAAATAAAATTGAAAATTCAGTAGACAGCATCAGTAGCAAACTTGATCAATCAGGAGAAAGAGGCAGCAAACTCAAGAGAGAGGTCATTTGAAATTATCCAGCACCCCCATGTTCACTGCAGCATTATTCCCAATAGCCAAGATATGGAAACAGCCTAGGTGTACATCAACAAATGAATGGATAAAGAAAATATAGACGTTTACATGTATCCAGAAGAATATTCAGCCTTAAAAAAGGAAACCCTGCCATTTGTGAGAACATGGATGGATCTGGAGGACATTATGTTGCGTGAAAAAGCCAGTCACAGAAACACAGATAAATACTGTATAATTTTATTTATATGTGGCTTCTGGCAAAACAAACAAACAAACAAAACATCAACAACAACAACAAACCCTCCTAGAAACAGAAAATAGAAAGATAGTTGCCAGGGACTTGAGATATCAAAAATGAGGAGATGTTTGGTCAAAGGGTAATTTGAATAAATTCTGGGTATCTAATTGTTGCATGGTGGATGTAGTTAATCATACTGTATTGTATACTTGAAATTTGTTAACAGAACAGATATTAAGCATTCTTAGCACACACAGAAAGGTAAGTGTGTGAAGTGATAGATCTGTGAATTAAGTTCTTTGTGGTAACCATTTCACAATGTATACGTTTATCAAGTAAATCATGAAACTGTATACTTTAAATATATACAATTTTATCTGTCAGTTATACCTCAATAAAGATGGAAGAAAAAAAGGATGTAGAATTGACAAGACTAGGTGATTGGGTATAAGAAATGAAAAAGAGAGGAGTCAAGATTACTCCCAGTTTTCTGGCTATATTATTTACTGAAATGATGAACACATGATAAAAGCAGTTCTCCGTAGTAAGCTAGTGAGTTTAGTTTTGAGTAGGTTGGGTTTGAAATAAAATGAAATTTTAATAAATAAATAAAATGAGACCCTCCTAATGGAGAAGTCAATTAGCTTTTGGCTATGTAGGCTGCAGATAAATATTTTGGATTCAGTAATATATCAGGATAGTGTGATACATAGGGCCATCTGCTCATTAAAAATTCATTTTCGGGATACCTGGGTGGCTCAGTGGGTTAAAGCCTCTGTCTTCAGCTCGGGTCATGATCTCAGGGTCCTGGGATCGAGCCCCACATCGGGCTCTCTGTTCAGCGGGGAGCCTGCTTCCCCCTCTCTCTCTGCCTGCCTCTCTGCCTACTTGTGATCTCTCTCTCTCTGTCAAATAAATAAATAAAATCTTTAAAAAATTCATTTTCATTTCTTTCTAGTCAGCTTCTACTATATTTCTCAGTTTCTTTTCAAGTAAGTGTAGCACTGTAACTAGATCTGACCAATAGGATATAAGTGAATGTAATGTGCGTCTTTCTTGAACCAACAATTTTTTTTTTCAAAGACTATTTATTTATTTGAAAGAGAGTGAGTGAGTGAGCACACAGGTGGTGGGGCAGCAGAGGGAAGGAGAGAAGCATGCTCTCCGCTGAGCAGGGAGCCCAGTTTTGGAGTCCATAGGACCCTGGGATTATGACCTGAGCTGAAGGCAGATGCTTAGCCAGCTAAACCACATAGGCACCCCCCTGGTCCAAGGCTTGTAAGAAGCTGGTATGTCTTCTCTGTCTTTTTTCCCTTTAGCTGAATTGGAGCAAACAAAGGCAAGGCCCTAGGGGATATTGGATTCCTAAGATTGATGCATTTGAGCTCTTGAATCTCCATATGGAAAAAAAAAAAAAGGTCTTCCTATCCACTAGGAGTACTCACTTTGGACCACACATGAGAAATAAACTCTATTGTGTTTGAGCTCTCTGACCCTATGTTTTGTGGTCTATATGTTATGGCATTTTAGCCTACCATAATAAATACAATAGAAGTTGGTGAGATGACTCAAGAATGCATAGAGCAGTGAGAGAAGTTGCCAAACCTGAAAAGAAGTTTAGAAAAAGGGATGGCAGGAGGAAGATGAACTTGTGAGGGAGACAGAAGGAGAAAGCATACAGAAGGAAAATCAGAAGACAGCTTAGAGAGTCAAAGGCAAAGGCCTTCAGCTGTGTTTCATAGTCCATGTGCAGGAGCAGAGGACGGCTACATTGGTCCACAGCCAAGGTTTTATTGGGAGAATAATGGGAAGAGAGGAGATTAAGTATGAGGTAATGGACCATAAAAAATACAATGAATAAAGAAAATAGAGTAACAGGAAATAAACAGGGTCCAGCAGAAGAATCAGGATTGGTTAAATAAATGGTGTAGTATAAGTGACAAAGTGAGAGAAATCTAGCTGATACTGTGATTCAGTACTGTGTTTGGATTAGGTTTGTAGAAGCACAGCAGTTCTAGGTAACAGTAATGTCTAGGGTGTAGTCACAGGAGAAGAGAGCTAAAAAAGTAAACAGCTGACCTGAAAACTGGTAGAACTGAGGAAGCCATGGCTTTGGATGAGTGTTTACCTTAGAAACTGAGTTCATCCATGATGATGATTGATTTGGGAAGAGTATAGAGAAGACTGCTGTTCTTAATCCAGTCAGTTTATTACAGTGGGTAAGACACTGTTACCTCAGGAGCCAAATTTCATTAAATTCAAATCCTGGTTTGTAATTTACTAATTGCATCCTTTTGGGTAAGTTATTTACCTGTGTCTTAGTTTTTCCTTTGTAAAATGGGCTTAATAATAATAGTGCTTTTCTCAAAGATTTAAAGTTCCTAGAACAACACTTGACCTGCAGTAAGCTCTAAAAATATTTAATTTATATTATAATGATATTACTAAAAAGTGTTTGTTTAACCACAAGTAAACAAGGGAAATCACAGGCACAAATCTCTGTTCCTACCATAAGAAGTGTAGTGAGGACTATATAATATACTATAAATTATGATGGGAAGCCTATGCCTCATAATAAGAAGTGGGGCTCAATTTTAGCTTCCTGGGAAACCTCTAATTTAGGTAGGCAGGTGCCATATATGTTATATTCCTAGGCTAAGTACTGGTTTACCCTTCTGGTCCACAAGTCACAACTAGCAATTTTCTCAACCCCTCGTCCCCCCATTGATTCAATTTTTAACATCAGTAACAAAATTAACTATTCAGTTTTGCTTGGGAAACTATATCATGAATCAGTAACAAGGATGTTACAGTAACTCATGAGTCGTTGGGTTTTTCACTGGGCAGGATTACTCAACTGGCTAGAACATTTGCACATTTAGATCTTTATAACTATATTGACTAGCTCCAATGGCTTTGGCCCAACACAACCTAACAGGAAAGGGCTAGCTATGAGTAAAAAATATGCCTAGCAATTCCAAGTAAGTTAAAACTAAATAGGTGGACAACACTACCCTTTCCACCAGCTGATTCAAAGGTTATATTTATTTGATTCAAATGCAATAAAGTTCATCTACTTCTCCCGACTTCCTACCACAGCTGAATACCGAAGACTGAGTGCTTAGTAATCTTTGCCAGTTACCTTTCTATTTATAAAAAAGGGTCATTATATGTGACAAAATGTAATTAGTACTTATGCATTTGAAAAATATTATTTCTTGTATTAAGTACATAAAAAGATTAATAGAATCTTAATGCTCTGTTTATTTTCAGAGGGACCAGTAGTAGGGATGCCTAAAAAGCCTACTCAAGTGATCACAGAGAATTTATTTTAGTGAAATACTGTAAAGCTAACCATTGAGACTCTGTGGAATAATTTATTACTGATAAGCATTCATTTTAAAGCTCATGTCTACAGGTGTTTTTTATGACTCAGAGTGGGGTGTAAGGGCAACTGTCAACAATTTTGACATAATCTGTGGGTATATGTGTGCCTGTGTGTACATGTCTATTGGTTGAATTATAGACCATCCCCAACTCTTATGAAAGATGCTTCTTAAGTATTTCAGACCACTTCTGGAATGTGAGAAAGTCAACTTGATTATGCATGTCTGTTGGAGTAAGGGGCACAGGGTAGGGATGAGTGAGGAAGGGCTGAGGATGTTTTATCTGGGAAATGAAAATAATATCCTTAATTTTACCTAGGTTCTTAGATACAGTCATCAGGGATATATTTCCAGTACTGCATACATGTTCTCTTAATTATTTTATTTTTTGACGTCCAGTGTGTTTTCAGATGACACTGAAGGTTTGGCATTTCTTACAAACCTAATATTTCCATCTTCCTCTCACATATAATAAGTTCAAGACATCTAGAGGTTTAATTTCCAGTATCAAACATTTTATTTTTCTATTCATTTTATAAACTAGTGAGATCAAAATGCAGGATAATCACCATTTGCACACTTATTGTTGAAAAGATGAGATGGTGAAGATTCCAGAATTGAACTACTCGGAAGAGCTTCAAATATTTCATCATGGATGGAAAAAAGCAAAAATGTGGCATATGAAAATTCTTTTGCAAATATAAGCTATACAAACACTGGCTGTTTGAAAGTTAATTATTTGAAAGTCAGCACATTTGTGAAATTGCTTTGTCATCATGTATTTTTTTTATGAACTCACATATTTCAACGTATGCTTTCATTGCTTTGTTTACTATGTCACACTTTTTGAAATATACTCCCCACATGATTTAATCTATTTCTTCAGTTTTACCATGCTAGAATCCCTTAGATGGAATTTGAAGACATTCACTTTGTTTTACCTTAACCCCATTGGGATCACTGGCTCCATTTGCATCCTTACTCCCTGTGATAGTCAAGTCAGTGATGGCTTTTACTGTGACCTTAGGCTGACCATTTGGCTGGAATATGATGTTATATTCAGAGTTTGGAACTTTGTTATTGCAGATATGTGTATATATATATACATACATACACACACACACACACACACACACACACACACACATATATATATATATATATAGAGAGAGAGAGAGAGAGAGAGAGTTATTTATCAACCCCACTGTAGTTCCTCTAACTTTCATTTTTCATTTTTCTTCAGTTCTTGCAGCTGCTTTTCTAGGCTCTGGACAGAACTTGTGGGGTTTTTCATGGACTCAGTGGGATTCTATTTATGCTTGCTTTAGCTAACCCTTTGACAGTAGCTCCTATCTGGACTTTGAAATACGTCTGCTCACCTTTCCCTTTGGCTCCCTTGGGTGTGACCTCTGATCTGTGTGGCTAGGGAATGTGGTCCCTTATTGTCTTGGTGAACTTCTATCCCGATTCATTCAGACCAAAATCTTTCTCCAGTATGTCAGACATTTAAGAGCTCCATCTTTGGAAAACATAGGCTATATGCAGATATTTAAATAAACTAATATTTACCTTTTGCAAAAATGGAACACCCCAATTTTTATATAATAGTCTATACACCCTTACTAAATTTAAGCAATTGTGGAATTAATCCAAAGCAGGATAGTTTGCAACATGAATATTTATGTTACCAATAGAAGTCTGGCTATACAAGTAGTTGTTATTTTTTGGCAAGAGCACCAGCAGCAATGATCGCATCTGTAAGAACTAATTGTTTCATATTTTGCAGCTATACTGTCCTTTGGACAAAATAGTACTTGGCAGGAAGAAGTGATGCAGTTAAAAAAGCTTGGGCATAGTGTAGCAGTTAGTAATATAGATTATGGATTCAAACTGCCTAGATCCAAGTCTTTATTTACATACTTATATTTTGATAACTTTGGAAATTTGCTTCATTTCTCTATTCTTATTTCATCATCCAAGCCTCATAGGGTCTTTGTAAATATCGAATGAGATAGAAGATGCAAAATGCTTAAATTCATGACAGGTACAAAGTAAGTGCTCAATTAATATTAAAAACCAACCCACGCTTTCTGCACACTTATTTCTGAGCCAAATACTATTTTCTGTATGTATTTTAATTCAGTTAGTTCTCACATAATTCACCTACAAAATTTATACTGTTATTCCTATATTAGAAATGATGAACCTTAGGCACAGAGGGGCCATTTAATTTGGCTACATGGTACAACTGAAAATTTCATCTCTCCATGTGGTTCCTGAATCCATAGTCTTCACTGCTTCACAATACTGACTGTTGGTAAATGTTAACTATCATGTTATTCCAATTAATGAATTTCCACTTTTGGAAAAAATTCTAAATTCCTGGTCTTTTTTCTAGGTACATTACATTTCTGGGGTCTACATTTTAATGAGAAGAGCATCTTCATCATTGAATATCATTTTTCTCTTGCCTTTCTAACTCTTTGACTTTCTTTTCTTTGGTGTGTAACATATCATGGATACTACATACATGTCAGTCTTGTTTGAGGATGGAAAGGTCAGTGCTACCTACCTAGTATAACTGTAAGCCCCTTGATAGCAGGGAACATGGAAGCCACCAGTGCTGTGCTAAGAACACATTATAAGGTCTGTAATATTTTCAGATAGATGCTTATGTAACTAATGACTTCAGTTTATTTTTAAATATAATGTAAGAGGTTCGAAGCCTCTTATGAATACAGAAGGGCTATCTCAATGCATTATTTAATATACCTTCTGATGAGGTTTATAGAGATTCTTTCTTTTCCTAATTACTGGTCTGGTTAAGCAATAAAGAACAAATTGATCTTTATGTAATGGCATGAATATGAATTCAGTCATGCCTAGAATACTGTTCTAACCCTGGCTCTAATTTTGCCCTTTAGCTGCCAAAGGAACCAAGAAAGTAGATGCTCTAGGAATTCTGACAGTCTAAATTTTTTCAGTCTCCCAGCATGTCCTGCTGGCACAATGAGGCCATAGAAACTCAGGCTGTACACTCTGATGCATGCTTACTAGACTGTCTTTAATTCCCAGCAAAATCAGTTATTCATGAAGAATAATTCAGCTGAAACCGTAGCATTTTCACTGATACGGCACTTTAGGGTGGCAAGTCAGGGAGGTCTATGGTGTCTTAGCGCCAGAACTGGGTACTACAGAACTTGCTTTGTTTATTTTTATGAGGGATGGAAGATTATCATATGTGTTGAACAGTCTGAGTTTAATAATCTCCAAGTCACTTTAGATAAATTCTATGGATGATACTATTTTGACAATATGGAGAGGATTGAGATTTCAGGTTTCTCTTAGTAAGGAATTCTTTTTTTAGCATTTTATTAGAACAGGGACAGAGGAATGGTGGATATTCTCTGGCAGATATAGGAGACATTTCTACCAGAAGAAATATAAATAGAGGACTATAGACAGCTTTAATTCAAGAAGACCAATGAAGAAACTGGAGGTGCCCCCTTCTCTATTAAGCATCTATCTCCTAAATATCACTAGTCCTATTTTGTATGTTGTAAAAGCAATGTTCAGCAATATTGAAGGTCAAAGTATATATAAGAGTAAAATTATTGACTTTAAACCAAATATGGGGTACCTCTGTCTATTGGAAGGCAAATTATAGAACTTATTAAATAGCCAGTAATGCTAGAGATTTTAAAAATTAGTAGATACTATATTACTTAGTAATAAATATATTACCAGATTTTGTAAAATTTAAATTCCAGCCACTATCCTGAGAGAAGATACAGGGAAAAATTTCTCTTTTCGGGATATTTAAATAATAGTAAATAGTAGAGCCATTGCTAATCCTGGTAGATACGTTTCTTAGAATTATCCATATAATTGGATATTCATATACTGGATACCTCTAAGTAAAACGGTCAGACTACGAACCCACTCCTAGACTTCTAATGCATGTGCAAATCAGAGTTGATGGATTCATTAAGACATAAAAAGATTTGGGGGTGTGTGGGTGGCTTAGTTGGTTAAGCATACAACCTTTGATCTCATCTGAGGTCTTGATCTCAGGGTCATGAGTTCAAGCCCCATGTTGGATTCCATGCTGAGTGTAGAGTCTACTTAAAAACAAACAAAACAAAACAAAAAAAAAGCTTAAGAAACTTGTCTTATATGTGAGCTTAACTAAACTGGGGAAAATATTTGTCATTTGGAGAAATAGAATTATATTTGCCATTTGATACTGAAACCAGAGTCCTTAGCCCAGCCTTTTTCTAAAAGCTGCTCTCTCAAGAAACCTAATTTAAAGGAATCTAAAACATTAAACATGAAATCATTAATTTCCCAGAATAAGATCTCTTATAGACAGACTTTAAGAGTCAAGAGAATTTCAAAATTGCCATATTTACATTTGTGTCTCCAGTCTGGACTTCAATGTCCTACTAAAGCTTTCTAATCAGAGACAAGTCATATTGGCTCCAGTAGACAGGTAATCAACAATAACTTAAGCATTGTAGTACATGTTTTAGCCAATGTCAGAGAAAAATAAGAGCTTGGGATGATTAAAAATGTCTTTGGAGACTCCCCGCCCCCCCCCGGCCAAAACAATTGAAAGTTTGTAAGATGGATGGAGAAATAATAGATGCACGTTGAGAAATAGAAGAAAGAAGGGTCTAGTATCATTAACTCCACAAGTTCCCAAATCACTGCCTTTTCTTCTCAGTACTCCAGGTGCCATCCAGATGCAGCATTTGAACAGTAACCCTAACAAAGTCTATTTAAAAAATTATTTATTCTTGAGAGGGAAAGAGCACAAGTGGGTGGGGGGGGCAAAGAGAGAGGGAGAGCATCTCAAGCAGACTCCCTGCTGAGCATGGAGCCCTAGTTTGCTGGATCCCACAACCCTGAGATCATGACCCCAGCTGAAACCAAGAGTCAGGTGCTGTCGACTGAACCCTCCAGGCATTCCACAAGAAAATCTAAATGCATAAAGCTGCAAAATATATTTCAGTACATAATATTTTCAACTTGAATAATATTATTCTTCATATTGTTCAAGAGTTAAGCTTATTTTCCAGGGCACAGATTGCATGGAGCACTGGGTGCTGTTATGCTGAAAAAATAAAAAAATTAAAAAAAAAAAAAAAAAAAAAAAAAAAAAGAGTTAAGCTTATTTTCCTAACTAGATCACAAAATTTTCTGAGGACATAGACATGTTTTATTTGCATGTATTTATGTGCTCCAGACCACCCAACAGTATATGATTTCCATAACAGTTTCTTAAAGAATGCCCATTGAATTAAATTACATAAATGTCACTGAAGGAGTAATGCTATGGGTCACTTGCAAAGAAATAATACAGATGCTAGAAACATCATGAATGTGAATATATGAATATTATAAAGATTCTAAAAGGAAGCCATGACATGTACTTAAAATTATTTCTCCTGGGTGAGAAGTATTTTCCTATTTAACATCTGGCCTATTTACTAGGAATAAGTATCATAATACTAGATCATAATTAATGCTACCAGCACAATCGAGCTTGCATATATGGATCTATTTTATTTCTCTAAGGATAAGTTTTATGGCAAATGAAATTAGGCAGTAACAGACAACACAAAAATTACACTCATTTCAACATTAAGGAAAAGAATGGAAATCAGAACTTTTGCTCTTAATTGCTAATTATTACAATGTTAAACCTTAATGAATTACTTGCAAACCTAATATTGATTTAAACATCCCATTTATTATACCACTATTTCTATGAAGAAAAACAACACATTCAAATCTGTCTTAGTGTTACAATGAAGAATTCTGTTTGGTCAGATTCCAGCAGAATATAAAATATTGCCAACATTCTCCTTGCTCTTAAAATGTTTATACTTTGAAGTGAGCAAAAAATGGAAACTGAATTAAAGAAGATGTACAACATGCGAAAATATTTGTCTTGGTAGAGTATTGTTTTACACCTCCCTCCTACAGTATGTGAAGAATTGTAATCAAAGTATAGAAATCAACAAAGTTATTTTAGTATAATTTAAATGATTTGTGATTTGTGGGTTTGGGCTTTCCTGGTGCTCAAAGAAAAAGAAAAACAAAGGAAAAGTGATTCTGATGTGCTGCGGCAGAGTTGCGTAATTGTGTACTGGTGCAGTTCCATGGGTTTACAGCATCCACATTACAGAAACCATAGCAACAGCAACAACCTCCCATGTAGAACTGAAATTGCAATTCCCTAGTGCTATGACTCCATTCAAACCAATGGGAGAGAATTTAATTTATTTTTAGATACATAAATATTTTAGATAACCCATAGACTGGAGGCTGATAATGTCCTTCTTTAGGACTTCATTTAGTGTCAATCCATGGTACCTGTGTTTTGGGGGACTGATCTGATGCAGACTGTGGTGTATACCCATTCCACCACCTCCCCAAGTTCCTCTCATCCCTCTAAGTCCTGGATCCCAGCAGTGGGCAGAGTATCAGGGCGGCAGTGCTGTTCCTGTGTGTGAGATCTTTATCACCACCATCTTCAGGAGCAGTATTCTTTAATTACCTGTGGAGTTTGCAGCTGTCTCTCACTCCTCAAATTGGCTGTAATCAAAGGAGAGTGGTTGCAAGAAAGGTGGGAAGAAAGTGTTTAAACAAAGGATTGCACTTGAGAAGACCCCAGAGTTTAAATTCATCATAAGTAGCCAAATGCATAGAGTTTCATGAATTCTTGATATGGGTTAATTGTTTGATTATAAATGGAAGATCTCAGGGTCTTCCTTGGGGGAAGTAGGTTCACTCCCAGGTTTAAGGGCCTATAAAAATATAACGATTTTTTTATTTGAAATAACATGGTCTTTATATTGTTCGCTTTGTCTGGCTGATTCTCCCTGGCCTGCCCTTCCTTCTCACTCAACTCCCTACCCTAATCACACATTCATCCTGTAACGTTCATCAGGTGCTCTGTGCTCCACATGGCCATGCTGGACTCCACGTGGCCATGCTAGACTTCCCCTACTATACTTCTATTTGTTATAGCCTTTAAAAGTACACAATTAACTTATTCTCTACAACTTTCTCCCAATTCTACTGAAAGTGCATTTTAGGAGCTTTTTTAGGAGCTAGTGTTGTTGGCATCCCTTTTTTTTTTTTTTTGCCCATGAACTGATCAGAGCCCCCATATTGTAGATTTTGTGAGAGATGGAACTAGAACTATGGTTCTCAAATACCTGTTCTCAGTACAGTGCTGGATTGAGAGGGATTACTTGGAGAGATTTTTAGAAAGACAGATTTCTGGGCCCTATCTTTAGATATTCTAGTTTAGAAGGTTGAAAGTATGTATAGAATTATGTAATTTTAAAAGATATCTCAGCTTCTAGTCCCTTTGAAATTATATTGGTGAAACAGATGTCCTGAAGATTCCTGTCCTGGATATCCCACATTCAAACTCAAAATTAAATCTATATTTAGCTTAAGTTAAGCTGTGAGGGAGGTTGAGTAAGGGGAGCTATTCTGGAAATCTACAATCCCCTCATCTCCTAAATTTCCTTCTTCTCCCCTGAAATAGTTCAGAACAAGAAGATCTACAGAAGTTATGGATGTGATAGGAACTTAACTCTTTTCCGAAATATTTTCATTGTCAGTAGTTTGTATTTCTAACTTTAAAATTCAGATTTTTAAAGTTCCTAAATCAAATGGGATATCTAAATTTTAATGTCTAAATATGCCTTTTTAAAATTTTTAGTTAGTCAAATAAATTTTTCTGTTTAAAATTTAATCACATTTATCTCTAATTTTATTATTAAAATTAAGGCTTTCACTAACACAAGTGAAATTTTCTGGAAGTTACCTACTCTAAAACAGTTTTATCTGGGATCATTTTCTTTCTGCCTGACAAACACCTTAAATATTTTTAATTTGGGTCTACTGATGGTCTATTCTCAGTTCCTTTTATTTTGTTGGTCTGAAATTATCTCTATTTTGCCTTTATTCCTTAAGTTTATATTCACTGGGTAGAGAATTCTCATTCATCATTTTCTATTAGCTTGAACGTATTTTTCTATTGTCTTCTAGCTTCCAATTGTAGCAGAAGGAAATTAGTTGCCTGTCATGTCTTTGACGGCAACTTTTCTTCTGGTGGCTTTTAAGATTCTTATTATCTTGTTTTCTAAAGTTTTTTACTTTAACAAGTCTTTGTGTATTTTGTGCACCCATACATGTACCCACATACTGTCTGTTTGAAAATATATCCTCCTTGGGGCGCCTGGGTGGCTCAGTGGGTTAAGCCGCTGCCTTCGGCTCAGGTCATGATCTCGGGGTCCTGGGATCGAGTCCTGCATCGGGCTCTCTGCTCAGCAGGGAGCCTGCTTCCCCCTCTCTCTCTTTCTTTCTCTCTCTCTGCCTGCCTCTCCATCTACTTGTGATCTCTCTCTGTCAAATGAATAAAATAAAATCTTTAAAAAAAATTAAAAAAAAATCTTAAAAAAAAAAAGAAAATATATCCTCCTTGAATCTGTGAATTGATGAATTATTGGAAATTCCTAGCTATTACCTCTTCAAAAATTGTTTCTGTAGTGTCTCTTTCCTCATCTGCTGGGACTCCAGTTAAATGTATTTTAGACATTTTAATTATTGTATGTGTCACTTATTCTTCTGCATTTTTTTTGTCTTTTAGTACTTAATTGTGAATAGTTTCTTTTAACCTATCTGTTGTTAAATCCATTAATTCATTCTTAATTTCAGTTATTTCTATAATTTCTACCTGGTTCCTTTTCAGTACTTTAATGTTACTTACAGTAGTTTCCAGTTCCTTGTTGACTTTTTTCAAGTATGACTTTTATCTCAGAAATAAACAAAAGTGTTGTGTTCAATCTGTACCTGATCATTCCCTTATCTGAAGTCCCTAGGTATATCCTTCTCCTGTTTCTGGATAATTTTGTCACCAGGTATGATTTGGAGTTTTTTCTGGATATATTACTAGAAAAATCTTCTCAGAAATAATTTCAAATCTAAGCTCTTCAAGGGAGGATATTGTCTATTTGGGGGAGCATCTGAGGGCAGTAGCCATCTCAAGACTAAGGGTAGAGAAATTTCTGATTTAACTAGTTGACTAGCCATAGTGTAGTCAGTACCACCATTTCATAAAAAATTTCTCTCCAGAACCTCATCTGGAATAGGACTGTCACACTGCAGCTTCTGTCTTTGGTGTGCACCAAACTCCAAACCCTTTTCCCTCTACTTCACAAAAACAGCAAGATATTTAGCCTCTCAGCAACATTCCAAAAGTTAGAAAATAGTTTCAGGGTAAATGCCCTGGGTGGTAGAACGTGTTATACATGAAAATTCTTCCCTCCTACCTTTCATAAGCTCAGAACTCAGACCCATGCTCCACACATCTCCTGCCCTTCCCCAAAACCTGTTTCTGAGCTGCCTTTTCTGAATGGGCATTTGCCTCTAAGGCTAAAGCAGATCTGGCTCATGTCTGAAGTACACTTCTCTTCTTATTCCAACCAGGCCATTTTTCAGTCCCTTATTAGGTCTCTCTACCTTTCAGAAGGTGATTTTTGTCAAACCTTTTTAGTTGTCATTACAAAGAAAATTGATCCAGTCTACCAGGACTGTCATGACTGTGTGCTTTGATGATGTGTTATCATTTATTAATGGTTATTTTCATTCTATATCGGTTTATGGCTTTTCTTTCCCTATTTTTTCTGGTTTGTTACACATTTCATTTTTAATTTAATTTCAGAGTTTATTAAATTTTCCACTACATTAATTACTGTGTTCTTTTTCTCAATACTCCTTATCCAATAAATACTTCTTTCCTACTGTATGAAATCAGTATTTTGAAAACATTCTCAACCAATGTATTTGTTATTAAATTGCAACTTTTAAATATTTTTACTTTTCTATTTTCCTCCTCCCTACGTAGATGAGATCTTTGGGATTATTTTTTTACCTGATCTTTCTTTTCCAAACACCACTTAACCCTATCTCCTGAATGCTAAGTTTTGCTGACATAGCTGATTAATAATAAAAATATTTCATTTTTAGTAGCCTCCTTATATTTAAAGATTAATTATTTAGCATTTATATAACAGATTCTTAGATACTTAACTACATAATGTATCTTTTGAACTTAATATGCATTTCAGTGTTCTTTGCTTAGCACTTCCTTTCTTGAGATCTCTGCACTGACCCCTATGTTGCTTCTCAAGAATTTTGTTCATATGAGTTATGTGGCTGGATGGATTTTCTGAATGCTTACATATCTGTGAATATCCCCTTTTCACACTGACCTATTCGTTCTATCATGTAGGGGGCTGGGAGAAAGCACTTGTTCAAATCCTAAATATTAAGCACCTACTATAACTGTAATAAAGTTGCAGGTGTCAGACCAGTGATACAGTTGTATTTCTTGAAAATTAACTTTATAGATTTAAATGTGTTACGGTGGGGGGGATAGTTGTGCAACACTCAGAAAATGTATGTCAAAGTAGCAACAAACTAGTATTAACTGGAAGTCTGATGTCCTGTGATTATTTTTTCTTTGTAAATAACATTTATATCTGGAAGTTTATCAAGTTTTATTTTTGCCCTTAGAATTTAGGAATTGGTTTGGCCTATGTTCTTAATCTTATACTCTCTGAATGTTGTTCTCTCTTAGGAGTGTTTTAATTTTTTTTTTCTTTTTTCTTTCTTTTCTTTTGCTTTTTTCTTTTCTTTTCTTTTTCTTTTTTCTTTTTCTTTCTCTCTCTCTCTTTTTTTTTTTTTTTTCCCTTTGGTGCATTCATTGTGTCTGGCAATGGAAGTATCCTGGAGAATAGAGAAAAGTTTCAGAAGTCTCTATCTGATCACTGTCTGCTTTGTAATCTTCTTCCTCTCTCTAAGCCTCAAAGATAGAAAAGACTCAGCTCATACCAGTTCAGTTCCTAGAGACCAAGACCAGGAATATTTATGAGGGGTAGGGGGTTGTCCGTATATCTCCAGGATCCATGATCATGTGTCCTTCCCCAGGAATTGTCTACCCCAGAGGGTACAGAGATATACAGTAATCCTCCCCCTGCCTTCATCAACTTTCATCTTTCTGCTGCCTCCAGGTAACTCATTTACTCATAAGTACATGAGTGGGATTTGGAGTTTTATTAGACAGAAAATTATTTAAGTATCATCCAGAGTTCTTTGCTAAGTTGCCAATGATGTATTATTTTGCAAATATTACTGAATTCAGATAACTAACATTGGGATTTTTGCATTTATGTATTTAAGTAAAACACATATTTCTACTTTATTTGGTTTGGGGATCAAAGTTTATCAGCCTGTATTAGTTTTCTATTGCTTCATAACAAATTACCATGAACTTGGAAGTCTAAAATATTTATTACATCATAGTACCCATGGTTCAAGGATCTGGCATGCTTTGGCTGATACTTCTACAGTACCGCACTGACTAAATCAAGGTGTTGACCAGCTGCACCCTCCTCTAGAGGCAAACTAGGGAAAGATCTACTTTCTAGTTCCCAAGGTTGTGGGCAAGATTCAAGTTTCTGGTTGTAAATTGAGACCCCTGTTTGTTTTCTCATTGGCTGTCAGCCTGGGAGGTCATCCCTGGTGGGCTTCTAGCGGTCGCCCTCATGTTCTAACCACTGGGTTGTCTCACAGCATTTTTAGCTTACTTCATCAAAACCAGCAATGGAATCTCTTCAATGCTTACCTCATTAGGTCTGGCCTACCAGGGATAATCTTTCTTTGGACTGATTCAAAGTCAACCAATTAGGGACTACAATTAAATGTGAAAAATTCCTTCAGCTTTGCCATATAATGTAACCTAATCAAGAAAGAAACTGCCCTATCCTATTCACAATACCACTCCCACTCAAGGGAGAGAATTATAAGAAAGAGTATTAACCTTGGGAAACTTCTTAGAATTCTACTACCACATAGCCTCAAAAATACCCTGATTTCCTTCTTTTTGTATTTCAGAAAAATCCTGAAATTTTATATTATTTATTCTTTTTTTAAAAAAGTTTAATTTGGGGCACCTGGATGGCTCAGTGGGTTAAAGCCTCTGCCTTTGGCTCAGGTCGTGATCCCAGGGTCCTGGGATGGAGCCCCATGTTGAGCTCTCTGCTCAGCAGGGAGCCTGCTTCCTCCCCTCTCTCTCTCTCTGCCTACTTGTGATCTCTGTCTGTTAGGTAAATAAATAAAATCTTTTAAAAAAAAGCTTAGTTTAGGGCTTTTTTTGCTTATTTTTTTTAAATGTTTAGACATTAGATATTTTTCCTATCGCTTTGTTATATTGGTTTTTAATTAAACTGCATTATTATGATTTATCAATCTGCATAATGTTGATCTTAAGATATTAATAATTTTTGTGGCCTAGTATTTACCCGTCACTTAAAAATAACATTCCATATGTGTTCAAAGAAAATGAAGATTTTTGTTTTGTCCATATTTTGTATGTATATAGTGTGAAAAAAATAGACCTTTGCTAAATTAAGACACTGAGTGGAAAGGGTTAATTTACTATTACAGCAGAGCCTGGTCAATACTGTATAACATGGGGAAGTTTACTTATTTAGAACACAGTAAAATTTCACTTATTTATTTACCCGGCTTTCTTTTAATGCATCTCAGAGTCTGTTCATGGATTTAATTCTCCCTTCCTGGAGAGCTGCCACTAAAAATGTCTGCAAAGAGGACTCTTCTTTTGAAGTAAAATTTTTGAGGCCTTATTTAGCTAAGAATAGTGTCTGTTATATATAAATTACTGTTTGTCTGGGTAGATAGATACAATCTCAAACTTATTTTACTTTGGCACTCTGAAAATATTACCCCATAGTTGTCATCTTATCCATGTTACTATTGGGTTGTATAGAGGTATTTTTTTCCTTTTTTAATATACAATCGTGTGATTAGATATGTTACTGGATTTTATTATACAGTGATGGATATCTGTGTGAAAATGCCCAAAAGGTAATTTTGAAAGCTGAATCTTTAATTCAGACGTGACATTCAAGTACTACATGTGAAACTTTGTGAGTCCTAGACTTCAAAGGGGAATGGGATAGTTGGAGATTAGTACCAAGGACAGCTCCCAGGGAACCAGTACCTTTTTTTTTTTTTTTTTAATTTCTGTTCAACGTAACAGAATTCATTGTTTTTGCACCACACCCAGTGCTCCATGCAATATGTGCCCTCCAGCTGAAAAGCTTCCAGGGAGAAAGCAAACCATATTCAAAGAAAAACATGAGAATTGATAAGTATAGGAGTTAGTATTGCTCCGATTTTGTGGATCATGGATTTTAATGCATAAAACCACTAAGTGGTCAAGAGAGTTGTTGTCTTTCTGTTATTATCATCCTTAATTTATTTTATTCATTAATATTTACTTCATTGATGTTTATTCATTAATGTTTAAATTCAGATGAGGGTGCAGGGAAGGGCAGATCTACAACACTGGTGAATGGCAGTGTCTTAGACATAGGTCAAAATATCCTGATTGTAGAATATGAGCAGCAGGGTTATCCCAGGAGGACATAGTTGACAAGAATGAAGAAAGAGCTTTTGAACCTACTGAGAGAGGACCCAGTCCCATTTGGGAACTGAATTAAGAAACTGAGACCACTACAAAGAATAATCTCATACAGGAATATTAGGGATAAAGCCTGCAGCTCTATAAATGGAGTTCTTTTTTAACCCCTAACATAATAGGTTTAGAAGTATAAGACAACTGTCCTTTCAGACTTACTAGTGAGAATGGAGTGTCTACTGGGCAATAAAGACCCAGTTCTCTGTATCTTGTGTTGTAGATTGCATTATGCCCTTCCCCCAAAATAATGTGTCAAAGATATTATCCCAACACCTCAGAATGTGACCTTAATTAGAAGGAGGGTCATTGCAAATGTAATTAATTTCGATGAAGTCATACTGTAGAAAGTACAATCCAATATGACTGTCCTTACAAGAAAAACAGCTATGTGAAGACATAGGCTGGAGGGGGAACACCATGTGATGACAAAGGCAGAGACTGGAATTATGCAGTTGCAAGCCAAGGAATACCAAAGATTTCTAGAATACCAGCAGAAGCTAGGAAGAGATACAGGAGGATTCCCTTATAGTATTCAAAGGAAATGTGCTTCTGTCAACTCCTTGATTTCAGACTTCTAGACTCGAGAACTATGAGACAACATATTTTTATTTTAAGCTATCCAGTTTGTGATATTTTATTATGGCAGCTTTAGGTAGTATACCTTGGGACCTGGAAGTGAGTAGAGGGGAAAGACACAGTCTCTGTTCAGTGGACTGAGGTAGTTTGGAGAACAAAGGAAGAAGATTTCTCTTTGAAAGACCATAGATAATAATCAAGATCTTTGCCTGCCAACTGTGTTGCCCCTTCTCTGCACTGAACCTCTGTCAAGTATCAAATTGTTTCCTAAATGTTTTCCATGCTGATAAACACTTGAAATAAGTTTGAGCTCAAGTTCACATATGTCATACTAACCTAAATGAGGCAAAGAGCCAAATGTTTCTATGTTTGGCCCATCTCTGGTCAAAATATTTTTCTGTTGAGTCTCTCTTAAGTTTTTGGCCATTTTAAGTTATTTTTTATACATGGCTTAAGTGTCTGGAGTCAGTGGATGTCCAAATATTATATATGGTTGCTCAAATGTTATAGCACCATTCATTGAAATTTCTTAATGAACTACCTTGGCACTGTTTTGGAAATCCAGTGACATATGTGGATGGAACTATTTCTAGACTCTTCATTCTATTCCACTGACTTATGTGTCTATTCTTAAGCAAACACCACACTTTCTTGATTATTGTACCTTTATATTCTTGAACTCAAATAGTATAAGATCACCATTTTTGTTCTTTTTTAAAATTTGTGTAGACTGTTCCAGGTCTTTTTATATTCCATTGTCATTTTATACAGAAAATTTTACTTGGATTTTGGGCTGGGTCTGTGTGCAATTATTTAGAGACTAATTTGGGGAGAATTCACCTCATGGCCATACATTGTCTTTCAATCAATGAATAGGTCATAGGGCTCCATTGATACAAATCTTCATGATTTCTCTTACCAATATTTTATAATATTCAGCATGAAAATCTTGCACATATTTTCTTAGATTTATTCCTAATTATGTTATGTTTTATGGTACTACTATAAATGGTACTATTTTCAAATTTAATTTCCAGTTCTTCATTGCTGGTGTATATACACATAATTGATATTTTATATGTTAACTTTTTATCCTACAAACTCATGATAATATTCATTAGATTTAGAAAACTTCCCATAGATCATTCTGAATTTTTCATTGCATATATCATTTATTAATTAAAACCTTTTTATTCTTTTTTATTTTCCTATCTGTCCACCTGCCTACCTACTTACTTATTTTTGTATAATTTCATTGGCCAGGACCTCCAGTAGAATGTTGAATAGGAGGGATATTACATGATATTAGTGTGATAGCAATCAGTTTTTTGCTGATGTAAAAATAAGTTAACTACGATGTTAATTGTAGGATTTTTCCATAGATTTCCTTTATCAGGGTGAGGAAGTTTCCTTATATTCCTAGTATGATGAGAACTTTTTATCATAAATGGATATGGATTTTACTAATTATTTTTCTGTTTATCTATTGAAATATGGTTTTGTCTTTTACTTTTTAAATATCAAATAATATATTTTTAAATATTTTTTTTATTTAAGAAAGAGAGAACGAGCAAGCGCAAACATGAGCAGAGGGGAGGGGCAGCGAGAGAGGGAGAAGCAGACTTTATGCTGAGCAGGGAGTCCCAACCTGTGGCTCGATCCCAGGACTCCCAGGATCATGACATGAGCTGAAGGCAGATGCTTAACTGACTGAGTCACCCATATGCTCCCATTAATTGTTTTTTAAACCAACCTTGCATTTTGGGGATAAATTCCATATGATCCCACTGTATGGCAGTTTTGATGTTACTTGACCCACCTTAAATCCAAATATATAGATTGTTTAAAAATAAAATTATAGGAAATATATGCCAAAAATCCCACTTATACAAATGAACCGAGTGCCTATATTAATAATTAATATCCTATATTAATATCCAATTATTAGAGAAAATAATTCCAAGGATAAGTAAGGACATTGAATAATAATGAAGAGATCAATTCACCAAGGTATACTCATGCTAATTATGTATGCATTATGTATGCATTCAAAATACATAAAGCAAAAACTGATAGAACTGAAATAGAAATAAATTCTAAAATTTTAGTTGGGAACTTCAACCCTCCTCTCTCAGCAGTTGATAGAATTAGTGGTCAGAACATGATTTAAAAGAAATAATCTTGATCTCTGCAAACTCTTTCAAAACTAGAGGACAATGGAGTACTTCCTAACTTATTAGAAGTCAGCACACCCTAATGTCAAAGCCAGACAGGCACATCATAAAAAAAAAAAAAGAAAGAAATTAAAAACTAGTATTTCTCATGAATATAGATTACACAACTCTAAGAAATAATAGCAGACTGAATTCAATGAACTCTGCCTTCTAGCTACCATTGGTCTTGCTTGGGAGTTACTTTCCTCTTCTACTGCATTAGGAGATTTCTCTGTGGTATTACTTATAGGATTTTAGACCCATAATAATTTCTTGCCTCTTCCAGAAGTAGAGTTAACTTTTTTACTCCTTAACCAGCTGCACTGTGTCTTTGCCTATGTGTTCTGTATGTGATTGGCCTTTCTGCACTCCCCAGTTGCATCAAATTTTTTCTTCAGCTATAGAACATGCAAACAATGCTTGCTTACCACTTCCTATAGTCAGTAATTTCTACAAGCCTGTATTTTACAGTCTCCTGATTTGACGCTAATTCTGATTCTAAGCAACCAATTGAGCCTTCTGAGAAGGAGCCTGCATGTGATAGCAGGCTTACCTTTTGTCAAGTTCCTCTTGCTGTTCTTGGTCACAAATGAGGCAGTTTTGGGGTGCAGTTTACTTCTTGGAAGGTTTGTCCTTTTAAGCGTTTCAGGATAGTTGGTTTTGTGGCATTAGCTCTTTGATAAGCTGAAGGAAAGTCATGATTTTGAAGTTTCTCCAGATTTTCCTCATAATTGTTGGCTTAGGAGAACATTTTTTGAAGCTTTGTACATCCTAAGTGGACACCAAACTCCAGTCCAGTGATTTTAACTTCTACTCAAAATTGTTCTTCTCACAATCATAAAATCAGTGAGAGCAAACTGATGTTTTCTAGATACAGGAATTGAATGCCCTCTATTGCTCTGGTTCTAGTTGTCCCCTCCTGTATTCTGGCCAGTTCTCTGTAATGTTTTTTTTTTTTTTTTCCTTTTGTGTCATGCCTGTCCATTATTGTTTCATAGTTGCTCCCTTCCTATTATCTTTTCATCTCACAGCCTCTTCTGATATCCTGGCATTGTTCTAATGATCTGAAAACCCCATCCTCCTAGCTTCCTCTCTATTTAACCACAGGTTTCTCAGTCATTATAACTCCGCCTTCTGAAGTTGCTACCCTGTCAGCCTGGGCAGATGTCCCTGTCTCCACCCTTTCATCCTCAGTCAGACAATGCTACCCCTCTTTGACATCATGTACCCTGATATGCAAGACAATTAATGTTATATAAATATTATTCAATACAATAGTTTCTCATTGTAATCCACCTCCTTTTCACACATGGGTTGATAATGTTCAAATCTGTCATGATTTTAGTGTTTGGAACACCAACCTTACTTTTGATAAGCTAGCAGATCAGGAAATGGGTAGAATTTGAACATTTTGACTGCTCATTGACCCAAAAAATATGGCACTTCCTTTATTATTTGCCTTTTAGAGCAACTGCCAGCTTTAATGTAATTAATGTATATTACATAAGGGTGATAATGGTCTCATCGTGGGAGTTTTATAATTTAGCAAATTGGTTTTCTATAACTTAGTCTCCCCTTTCATCTATGACCCACCAGGGAACCATATCGTTATTTTACAGACTAGCTTCTTCAAGTCTCAGCACTTGAATAATTTCTTTCTTGTCCCAGTAGGGTTGCTTCACCTGGATCCATTTTCTTATTTTTTGGTTCTTATCTTGCTTTTCTTTAGTATTTCCTCCAAGTCCCAACCTCAGTATGTTTCCTCTTTTGAGGCTGCTTCTTCAGATTGTTTCTTACTTACTATTTAACATTCCATTAATGTGAAAAGAGATATGTGTCCAAATGTCCCCAAAATTTACTTTAAGGCATAATAACTCCTAGCCTATATTCTTGTGACATCTGAGTAAGGTCCTTATAAAGAAATGGTAAAATCCCTTGTTGCCAATAAGCACAAGGAAGTCCTGAAATCCTAAAGACAGCAAGTTAGTTAGGAAGTGTGGCTCTTCTGGTTCTTTTTTAGTTCAGTTCCTCATTCATAGACATGGGAAGTGAACCTCACATATATTTATATGCTCTTTTGATCACATATTGGGCTTAGGAGAAACTCACAGACTGTATCTTGACAGAGATGTGACTTATTTTGTTTATACAATATTTCATCGTTTTGGAGATTTACACCATCTTTTTTTCTACCATGTAAGGACTGCACTTTTAGGCCTGTATTTTGACATGGCAGTATAATTTCTGTGATTGTATAGCAGCTTCCCTCTTTAGATGGTGCATGGAAGTGTAGCTCATAGCTCCCACGGTTTTTCTCTCTGCCCACTCCATACACTCCTGTTACCTGGCTGGCTCATAAAGCATTTGATGATATAGTTATTACCTTAGAGACTAGCTTCCAGTAGATTCACATGCTGTTGTAACAGTTAAAGAACAAGTCAGAATGAACTGTCCAAATTATCATGTAATGTCTCTTCAGGTCTTTGTAATATAAAGCAGATGAAACTGGTACTGTCTAAATTTATCTATGATTTGGTCTTATCTCATACAAGCTTCCCCTAAACATTAAACTTAAGGTGATCTTAAATTATTCAAGCCAAAATATTATGAGTGTAAATAGGAACACTGTCTGTAATTTGTTAGGACTACAATGATATAAGATGGTCCCATGCAAACTGTACCATATGATCATCCTAGTCATACTCATGGACAGAATTTTCTTTGTCATTGAACTTACAAAAGTAACCATAACTCCACCTTCTCAGTTCAATTTTGAGATACCTGCTGTTTCTACTCAAAATGTTTATTCATTTATTCTTTTGATTATTATTTTGTGCTAGGCCTTATTTTAGGTTCTGGGGGTAAGATAGGAAATGCAACAAACAAATTCTTTAACTTGATAGAACCTACATTTTGGTTATAAACAATTAAAGATGTAATACAATATTATAGGGATAAGTTCTATGAACATAAATGAAACAAGCTAAGGTATGGAAGGTGATATGTTCATTCTATTTTATATAAGGTTGTTAAGAAAGACCTCATTGAGGAGGTGATATTGGAACAGAGCCCTGAAAGAAATGGGAAATTGAACGCTTCCAATGTCTGGAGGAAAGCTTTTGAAGGCAACAGCAAATGTGAATACCCTAAGAGTGCTTGACATCATCAAGAGGTAGTAGCCCAGTGAGTCTACCAGAGAGAGAGTAGGGGGATAAATATTAAAGAATGAGGCCAAAGATATAACAAACCAGATCAAATAATAGAAGATTATAGGAATAAAACTTGAAGCCTTTTGAGACTTCCCCCATCCTGATAGAAAGTATGAACAATACTTAGGTCAATACACCATTGCCTTTGGATCATGCCAGTGCTTTGGGCCTTGGTTTCCTTATGTCAGGTTTTCTGGGTCTGAATTTGGATCTCATGAATGTTCTGACCTCTCCTTATACTCCGGACACCTGATTGGTCCCAGACCTCTGGCTCCTTTGTGACAAGTCGTCACTAGAGATAGGCTCCCTGATCTCTTAGTCAAGACCTTGACTTGAAGTTAAGGGTGTAAGTTGTAATTAGAGGGAAAAGACTTTAGAGATCCAGTAATTTGGAATTCTGGGGGTAAATTGGATCAAACAGCCAACATTTCATGAGTGAAGATGGCCTAGTAAACATCAATATTTAAGGGAGACTGCCAAAACAAGAAAAAATGAAGATAGCAGAAATGTTAAAAAAACAAACTTCCAATCTCATTAAAGTATGGTTTGCCCTAATCTGGACAGTAAGCAGGTTTTTGTTTTTGTTTTTTTTTTTCCAATGAGTCCATGTGTGTAGCAATCCAAGATTAGGTTGTCTGTTGCTCCAAAGCACACTAAAAATACTTAGGATGGAAGGTATTATTTGACCACTTGTTTCTAGAAGTTTCTTGTCATCACTCGCTGTCTTCTATAATTTGTCCCACTTAATAATTAACTTAATTTGACTTCACAATTCATATCGGATAGACCTTCAGCTGGTGAAGTGGAATGGTAAGAAGAACAGTGAAGTGCCAGGTACATGTGTTTACCTGATGAGTGTTTGAAAGAGAAAACACTTATGTAATATATTCTCAAGTCTCACAGGAAAGCTGTGAGAATGATACCACTGAAGATGTTATAGAGCAGAGCAGAACTACAGCCATTGGAAGTACTTGAGTTAGACATCTTTCTCTTTAAGATCGTAAGGAGGATTATTAAATGTAACACCCTTCACATTACCATCGGCAATGGACTAGAAAAGTGAACAACATTGTTACAGTTAATCACTTGAAACAAACTTCTGAGTTCCCCTGGGATTTAAGAGCTACATTTTATGCTCTACTGTACCAGCCATTATCACACTTAATTTGGAAAGGTAGTTAAACTCAACAATAGCTCCTAATCACTATTTCTGTAAGAGCTGCATACCTTGTCTTTTCCCTTAGATGATGCATACTTAACAAGAGAAACCAGTAGCATGTGTAATACATTGTTTTGCAGGGAACCTGATACTGCAGAACACAATAAGCAGTGTGTTGCCTGACTCTAATGCCTGTTTTCCAGTAAGATATCTGGCTCAAATGAAAAGCTTATTCAGAACAACCACTTGTGATATTGCTAAGCCTTTATCCCTAGACAGATAAAAGAAGAAACTATTAATGATGTTGAAATGATATAGAGGTGTGGAAAAAGGCATTTTATACAATTTTTTTAAAGATTTTATTCATTTATCTGACAGAGAGAGATCACAAGTAGATGGAGAGACAGGCAGAGAGAGAGAGAGAGGAGGAAGCAGGCTCCCTGCCGAGCAGAGAGCCCGATGCGGGACTCGATCCCAGGACCCTGAGATCATGACCTGAGCTGAAGGCAGCGGCTTAACCCACTGAGCCACCCAGGCACCCCATTTTCTACAATTTTTTTTTAAAAAGTCTGTGCCAATATAAGATCTTTGCAATACGCATGGACCAAAACATAAGGAAGTCAACTAAATTCTCCACTAAATGAATGGATAGAGTTACTGTAAGTCAAAAGTCCTCATATTTCGCTTGCCTGATACATCCAAGTTGAAACATTTCTTGTGCTGTGTTGACTGAATTGTTTGAGTTATAGGAGTATAAACAATTTCAAGACAGGTCAACTAACTACACTTTCCAAAGCCTTCAATTTTCAGCTTTCTTTAATAGCAGAACACTAGTACTATTATTAGCCTCATACTGTGTTCACTGGCAATAGTTTCACAACATTCTGGTAAGTTTCACTGGGACTAATCTAGTTTGTTTCTGCTCTAACTCTCTTAAAATAAATTTAACTATATATTTAAAGGTCATTTATTTGGGCATTAAAGTTACTGTCAAAAAATGCAAGTAAGTGCATGGACAACTCACTAATATAAGTTTGAAAAGCAGTTAAATACTGACCAGTGCCAAAAATCAGGACATTTTCCTACCCAAAATTGTATTCGGTTGACCTCCACAACTTCAGATTTCAAGGTATGACTTAGACATGTGTTTCCTTTGGGTCATCAGGGGGCTCACCCAGATATTTACGTAGCTGTCCTGTTCTCCCCTTTTTGTTTGTCAAAGTTTGTCCCAGCTGGTCTCTGTAGTTCAGTAGGTACCTGGACATTCGCCTTTACACTACAGCTGGAGGGTTCTTACTGCTTCCAGGCCTCCATTGCTCAGCTCTTTGATTCTTTTGTAATTTAAAAGACCTCCACAAAATAAGGTGCCTCAGAAATCCTCAGAGCCACAATTTCATTATCCACATCTCTTAATTTAAGTGAGAAAGTACAAGACTTCTCTTGTGAAGTTTTATTTAATCTTAACTGGATTCAAAGTTATTTTTGTAAACAGACTAACCCACTCTAAAGTCTAAGTAAATCCTTGGGTCCAATTAATTTTTTGGTTAGCCTGACTGAGGATTTTCTCCTAGCAGTACAGAATTGGAAATCTTATGAGGCGGTAGTTCATGTGGCTTATTTTCCTTGGATAGTTGAAGGATATACTGCTAACAATAAATGAACCACATGCCTATGTTTTAGACATTCAGATTCCTTCTCAACCACCTTTAACATCTGGAAGGTCAGAGATACTGCTTACAATATAGGAACAGGGTTTTTATATAGGGAAAGAAAAGAGATGGTATTCTCAGTTAGTATATCCCTTAGTAGCTGGTGGTACTAGGGCTATGTAAGCACCAAGATGGCTAGAGTGGGATGATGCCTGAGTTGTCTGAGCTATCTGAAGTAAGGAAGGGTGAGGTTTTGTGCTCATCTCAGTCTATCAATAACCATGTGTGGCTAGACTGGCCCTTGGGGTTCATACTATGATTGCAGGATATCCTCAGCAATAACCATCAGGAAGCTTTGGGAAGAAAAAAGGGTTTATCATTTACAGGCCCTGGAAACTTCACAAGACATGTGGAACCACACAGCAAGGTCATGGGTAGAGAAGGAGACAGTGGGTCTGTAGTTCTCCTTTATCAGAGGTGTGAGTGGGGATCTAGTGTTTCACAGGCTCACTCTTTATTGGTGAATTTAAAACATAAGAGTAGGAGTTTAAAGCATAGGAAGAGAAAAGCAAATGGTCAGTTATCAAAATCACCAAGTATCTCTTAAGACAAAGGAGCCTCTTGGGGAATGTGCTGGGACCGGCAGAAGCTGTTGTCTCTTTATCTAGTGGGGCTGGCAATTTGAAGTGGATATGACTTTGAAGTGGTTGCCTGGGCAATCAAAGCTTAAGCCAGGCACTTGCATTACTAAAAAAAGAAGAAGAAGAAGAAAAAGAAAAGAGAAAATTTTCTGAACTTACACAATAAGGTCAAACTCAATGCTAAAACGAGAGGAGTTGAACATATAGGGCAAGGCTGAGGAAGAAGCAGTAAATCAGATTTAGACACCAAAGTTTGAGTGCACTAACTAATTCAGAATCCCAGAAAGAGAGGGATCAGTACCCTGGATAACTCTCTTAGCGGTAAATCCCTCAGAATACATTCTGAATGTACCTGAGTATTTTTAATTTATTCCAGCTATCAAATGGTCTCCACCTTCTTTATGAAACTGATTATTAAAGGAAGCTGACCTTGTTTTGACAACATTCATTTCCATGAGGTGGGATACAGGTTCTATTTCAACAAACATTTCTGGTCTTTGGCACCTTCCATGTCCTATGAAATCAAGAAAGTAAATCAAAATAGCTTGTGTCATGGGGATACAGTCTATCCTGTGCATTAGCAGTTCATGTTTTAGAGACATCTTTCTCCTTGTCCAAAGCCAGGCATCCAGCCAATACTAGAACTCTGACAATCTTTTTGTTAAACAGGGACTGTGTGGCCATGTTTTCAAAGGTCCACATTTATCATTCAGAATTTCTAGTCACTACTTGTTATTCCTTGAACTTTGGGAAAGTGAAGTTTTGCTTCAATACTTTAATTAGTTTTAACACTTGAACTTCAATGGGTAGCCATGGTGAGTGCTCAAAGAAAATGCCTGTAGGACAGAAAACAGGTGACTCATTGCAAGGAATATAAATTATAGATGTGCACAGAGCATTGTGTGCTCAAATCTTTTCAGTGCCATATGATTGAGATATGGGGGTTCTTGTGAGAGGTGCACAGTGAGTGTCATTATGGGTTTTCCTGACATGTTGAATTTTGAGAAAATAATTGAAAGCATTAGTAGAGCCTTAGTCTTAGTATGTGGGTAGATCATGTCAGTTCTACTGAATTCAGAGTAAGAAAATTTCTAAAAGATTGGCCTGCAAGGTAAGCAGATTTTTTTTTTTTAATAGCAGCTGACAGGTTCTTATGCCTCTGCCCTACTGGATATTACTCTTCTAGAAAGGATTGATCCTTTTGAGTAAGACTTTAAGTGGTCCATGTTTGAGAGCATGAAATTCATAAACTGCAATGAGTACTACAAAGAAAAGCATGTTCAAGTCAAATAGGAAGATTAATAGTAAAACAGGATGAGAAGTATAGCAAAAAGAATGGAAACGTGAATCTGCCCCTTTCCTATTTTTTCTTAAGGATCTGACATTTCTTTCTCTCCTTAATGGTCTTATGCTTATAAAACAGGGATATGTCATTCCTTTTGTTTCTAATTAAGCACCTCAGGATGCCTCTCTGTGGGTCGGAAGTTATATTCTCTTGGGGTCAGTTATATGTATGGAAATGGCAGACAAAGGTGAGGAGAATTCAGGTTTTTCTTCTCTAATACGGGAGAGTCAGAATTTTTAGATAATAGACTGGGGAGCTTGGTAATCTAACCATCGTTGATTTGGCAAAGTTATAATTATTAAAAGATGTATGAGCTCTTAGGTTCTATAGGTACTGGAAGGCTCTCTTTTGTTATCTGGGTTTCCAAAATGATTGAAGTAGAGGACAAATTAGAAGAGACTGGAAGAGAGAACATAATATTGTGCCAAAAAAAAAAAAAATCACTTCTGTAGAAGTATTTTTTAGGACATTACCCTAGTCTCACAGTGTCAGGGATTTCATAAACTGGCCTGGCATCTCTCTTAAATTATTCTAATGCCTTAAAAAATTTAGAGTTGCAACTGCTTAGAAAAGAAGTTCTGATACCCCTAACAAAATGGTTAGGTAATGAAACACACTAGAGGTACAAATTTAACAGTTGTATATCCCAGCTCTACCACGTTTTGTTTGGGGGATGTGATAGAAAAAATAATTAAGATATAGATAAATAACATGGAGGACATGGGGAGATGGAGAGGAGAAGGGATTTGAGGGAAATTGGAAGGGGAGTTGAACCATGAGAGACTATGGACTCTGAAAAACAACCTGAGGGTCTTGAAGGGTGGGGGTGGGAGGTTGGGGGAACAATGTGACGGGTATTAGGGAGAGCACGTATTGCATGGAGCACTGGGTGTGGTGCAAAAACAATGAATACTGCTACGCTGAATAGAAATTAAAAAAAGAAATAGATAAGAATGCTGATAAAGCAAATAACTTTGAAAAGCATTTATAAATGAGTAACTTTCCTCTTGAGAACTGTGAAACTAGTATTTTTCCTATTTCTGTCAAGAACCTGGGAGGATTATGAATCCCTCACAATGCTTGACAAGAGAAAAGAGAAGAAAAGAAACACCGTAGCAAGTACTGGAGAGCCTTATAACCTGAAGTTGGTGCATTTGTTCAAATCTCACATTATCGAACAGAAATATAGTTAGATCTTTTAAAACATTTTGTCCTTAAAAAGTCTAAACTTTAAGCACTGGTATGCAGTCTTAGAGTTGTTATATATTTTCTAATGTAAGGAAGTTAGGGATCTGATTTGGACTTCTGTAGATAGAATGGAAGATAGATACCAGGATAAGGGTAATGAGAAAGAAAGTAATTTCCCTTACCCAATGAAAATGCAGGATTCATTGATGCAGTGCTGAAGAGAGATTTATGGTTAAATCTGAATTCCCACACTGTGTATTTATCACAATTGTATTAATGTGTGTGTACATGCTCATCCGTACTCAGAAATTTGCTTGTGTTCCTTTTTCCCGTGTTCACGATTGATCCCATCATGAGTTTAGTTTTCTCTAACTAACAACGCTTGATATGTTTATAAAAACCTAAGTTAAAACTCAGCCCTTTAAGTAAAATCTCAATTGTATATGTTATTGAAAATACTGTTGCTCAGAATTGGCAAACAAACAAAAGAAGCATGTCCACTTGCAAAATGATAAAATTCACACACATTCATGGGGCAGATGTTATAGTTAGTGAGCTAATAATCAGGCACAAAGAGTTATAATACATAAACTCATGATCCTGTGAAACCTAGAAGTTTAATAGAAGCCACAGTTCCTGAAAGAGCAGCTTCATTCACAAGGCATGAACTAAAACACATTCTGTGTGACAAGACCAGGGGTTTAGGCTTACTGGGCATTACCCTTCAGGTGCCAGCCTGTTTCATATTTCTGTATTACTTGAGTAGGCTCCTTGGTATGAGATAAGAGGATATAAATAAATTTAAAAGTTTACACTATATGGGCGCCTGGGTGGCTCAGTGGGTTAAGCCGCTGCCTTCGGCTCAGGTCATGATCTCAGGGTCCTGGGATTGAGTCCCGCATCGGGCTCTCTGCTCAGCAGGGAGCCTGCTTCCCTCTCTCTCTCTCTCTCTCTCTGCCTGCCTCTCTGTCTACTTGTGATCTCTCTCTGTCAAATAAATAAATAAAATCTTTAAAAAAAAAAAGTTTACACTATAAAAATCAGGTGTTATATAGCAAAATCTCTTTATTATGAAAGTAACTCAAACCATAGTGATGAGCAAAAATGTGTATCGTTAAACTTTTGGAACTTTTCTCTCTCTCTCTCTTTTTTTTTTTTTTTTAAGCATGTAAACAAGGGTGCCCTCTAAGGCTTCAATCCCTCTTGGGCTTCTCTTTTAATCTTACCTAATTTTATTTTCCCTGTCTTGATCACCAGTCTTTTTGAAAGCAAATTCCTATGTTTTATTCCAGCAGATCAGACCTGATATCAAAACAATGTCTATAGTGAAGTATAGGGTCAAGACTTATTATTTTGAGTAGTTGTTTACTGAAATGTGAGTTAGACATAAGAGGGAGTCATCTAGAACTCACTTTGTATTTCAGGAGACTTGGATACAGAAGAAAATTATAACAGTGAATAGATCTAAAGGAGATGCAAAAATCTCTACAAATTACAATGTGTTTCTTGAGGAAAAACGGGCTTTGACCTTGCCCAGATTAGGCACTAAGGCCAGATAGCACTAAAAATGGAGTCTTGTTGCTCCTTTAGCTCAGGTCTAAAAGCCTGAGCCAGCATCATTCATGCCACACGTTTACTTCTCAGATACCTAAACAAAAATGACAGGTCTAATTTTATTATCCTTACTCTAGCAAAATACCCCCTGTCATCTGTAAGGACAATATGATCATGTCCCTTGGCTGAAGAATGCATTTCCTCAGCCATAATGTTCCTAAGGCTTCTAAATAAAATGGAAATTCAAACTTTACTTTCAGAAAAAAAAAATCACTATGTTGCATTTCTAAAAATAAGTTTTGTTCAGAAAGAGCTTTCTGTAATGCTAGAGGGAGGCATTATAGCTGACATTTAGAGAAAGTGGCCTTCGAGTCTCCTAATTGATGTACAGTCAGCAGTGTGGCATTAACTTTAGTCACGGGTAAAATAGAGGTAAGGGGTAGATGATCTGCAGCCCAGTGAGGAAAAACAGAGAGCCACAGTGATGAAAGTCTGAGGTCTTTGGGGCCAGACTCGGGTGCCGTCAGGGCCCAGACAGGCAAAGCACATTTGTCAAGCAGCAGCAGGTGTAATGTAATGCAAGGTGCTAGGAAGTCTGACACATCAAACACAGACATCTAGGGGCTTTCATTCGCTTAGAAACTATGAGCTTAAGAAAAGTGGTTTCATTAATTAAGATTGCTTCCTTCCCGGAAAAAGAATTGGGAACTAGAGAGAAGAAAATATTCATATTATACAGATCAACAATTCTTTTTGTTTGTGTTTTTGTTTTTACCTGATGTAATTCATTAACTCTTGTTGAGGCAAAGTCAGAAAGGCCTTCTAGATGTTTTCCCTATTTTCACCGAAGTAAAGGGTCATAATTTGATGAACAATTGAAGCCTGAGAGGCAGCTCTGAAATTTATTAGAGACCCTGACATCTAGTGTTCTGTTCTTGTCCTCTGTTGCTTACCTCTTCTGCATATTATGCATCAGAAAAACATGTTCCGTAATCACTTGTGAAGAGCAGGGACTAATTATATAACTTTGGGAGAATCGCTTTTTCTGGCTGAACCTGTTTTGCTATCAGTATAATAGGAATAATATATTATGCTAGCTTCCTTACAAGATTGAGATGGAGAGAAAATTACTCGATGAAAATAGGCCTTCTAAAAGTAAAATAATTCCCTATTAAAGTGACATTTACTTATAATTATGAGACTGTAAATGATGATTCCTTACAATGAACTAAATTTTAATTTTAATCAGCCCCTTATTCAACTATATATATGTTCTAAGATTATCTCCTATCATATACATGTTTCTACAAAAGAGTAACATATCTATAAATATATAAATGACAAAAATATTTCATACTTTGGAAATTATCCTGTAGCTGTGAAAAACTATGTGAATAAGTAGATGCATCTGTCATCCTTAATAATCATTGTTATTAGGATCACCTCTATGTGAGATGCAGCAAAAATCATCCATTACGTCTCATTCCCAGCTCTGAGAACTGTTGTTAAAACATTATAAAGTACTGTCTGGGTAAAAAATCCTATTGCTAAAATTGAGGCAGGAGATTTTTATTAACCAAAAAATATTAACACATATCCAAACAATCTTTCATAAATTATAAGACCTGAGTTGAAAGACTACTTTTGGAGATAAAAGGAATAGAATCAAGATTACTGGACTCTGTTTTCTGTAGCAGAAAAAGTAAAACATCCTTTTCTGTTCGAAACTAAATCAAGAAAAATGTATGATTTTTGTATCACTGAGAGAATACTTTCATCATGTGCCCAGGTGAATAACTCTTCTGGAAGGAATAGGACCATTTTGTTCTAATCAGAACCCTAGAAGATAGTTGAAAATAATATCTTTCTGTAAGCCCCAGAAACTTAAAGGTCAAACCTTATTTAGTTGAAAAAAGCTTTTCCTTTCCTTGGGATTATGAGGAGAAAGACCTTCTTTATGATGATTCTTTGTTTTATATCCTTTGATGTTCCAACAAACAACAAAAGACATGTACACAGAAGGCTTAACCTATCTTTCGAGAATATTTGAGAGCACCTCTGAAGAATACTGCTACACTCACATGAAAAGTTACCTGGTCATCAGGGCTCACGTGGTGGCAGCTACATTGTTTAATGTCCTAGATCAGAAACATCCATAACTGCAGAGTTTCACTTACTCATTTTTTCATGAAACAAACCTATTGAGTATCTACTGTGTGCTGGGACTAGGAAAGTATCTGCAAATAGCATCCTTGCTCTTTCGGAATAATCCAGTGTAAGAAGCAGGAAGTAAAGGGATACTTAATATGTGAGATAACAATATGTGCTATGAAGAAAAATGTAACATAATAAAATAACTAAGGGAGGTTGTAGGGACCATGGAAGAGAATGTGCTTTAATATCAGATGGCCAGGGAAGACCTTCTGATAATGTGACATTTAAGCTGAGATCTGAAAGGAATAATAGAGTGAGCCAGCCATCTCAGAGTACTCCAGGAAGAAGGGACAGCAAGTCACAGTGGCCAATGAACTGAAGGAGAGAGTGTGCTTTCCCTGTGTAAAAACAATAAGGAGGCCATTGTAGATGGAGAACAGAGAAAGGAAGGGTGGTGATCCTTGTAACATTAGGTCATGTAGTCCCTTGAAGGTCATAGTAAACACTTTTATCCTATTATGAATGAGATGGGAGACAGTGCAGCATTTTAAGCAGAGAAGTGATGCAGCCGGTTTACATTCTGAAGTTAGTAATTCAGAAGCCATGTGAAAATTATGAAGAATATGAGCAGAGAGACTGGTTCGAGCCTCTTGCTGTAATGCAGGTAAGAGGTGACATGACTTGGGTAGGAGGGAAGTAGGTGAAGACAGTTCAACTGCCTAGATTTGCTGGTGGATTAGAAGTGCAAAACATGTGGTCAACAATGATGGTAAGGCTTTGGCCTAGGCAATCAGAAGAACAAAGTTTCCATTTACTAGGAAGATGGATCTGAAAGTGTACACAGAAGTTAGGTGTCCCCCGAGACAGAAAGATGAGACATAGCTTTTGTGATACAAAAGAAACCATTTTATTTTCTATGATCTATGCCCTACTAGCTCAATTTGCCCAAGCATACTTTTTAAAAAAATTTATTTATGTATTTAGAGAGATGGAGAGAGGGGCCAAGGGAGAGGGAGAGAGAATCCCAAGCAGACTGACTCCTCAAGAGCACGGAGCCCAATGCAGGGCTCCATCCCATGACCCTGAGATCAGGACCCAAGACGAATCCAAGAGTCTGAAGCTCAACCAGCTGAGCCACTTAAATGCCCCTGCCCAAGCACACTTCTTGCAGAACTTTTTAGGAGGTGTCAGAATTACAAAGAAATGCAAAAGCTTCAATAGTTAAGGATTTTAAGGGGACATAGGGAATCCAAAAACTTAGAGTCTCTACCAGGTCTAGAAATAACCTAACCATATCAGAGGCAATAAATCAGTGGTAAAAGCTCCTAGTGCTCTTTCCAAAAATAAGCAAGGCTGCATGCCTTAAGGGAGAGGGAGATAATAAGGCAAAGACTCCAGCCAGCTTATATTGCCTCTGCCTCTTGTCTCATTATAATGTTAAAATCTCTAACTAAGGAGGAGCATAACCTCATTAAGGTAACATACAATGTGTGTATAGGCATATATCCTTAAGATGCATGTGCAACTTTATGCCTACCTCTACATACAATGACAAAACTCCCTTTTCTGAATATTCATCTTAACCCTCAATAAAAGAAACTCACTAACTCCTGCTCAGAGAACCACAACTTTGGAAGTTACTCCCTATGATCTCCTTATTTGCTGCAAATAGTTTCCTTTGTGTGACAGCTCCACCTGGTATAGTCTCTATCTGTTAACTCACCAAGGGCCAAACTCAAGTTAGTTCCTTTACAAAAGTAGCAGGTTCAGAGGCTGGGGGGAATTAAAAGTTCAGTTTTGGAAATATTAAGTTTGAGGTTCTTTTTCAACATGTAAATTTTAAGAGGCTAGAGATACAAATTGGGAGTTAGTGTTTAAAGAAACATAAGACCATGAGACTTGATGAGATCACCTGGGGAGGGAGTGTAGTGAGAGAGCAGGAGATGTCCTAGGACTAAGCCCCAGGACACTATAACATTTAAAAATTGGGAACATGAGGATGACTCAGCAAAGGAGACTAAGAAGGAACAACTTATTCAAGGAATACCAAGAGAACTGTGTCCCAGGAAGCCAAGAATAAATTAGCCAGAGGATTAAGTATTTCAAAGAAAATGAGTAATCAGCTGTTGGTGGAAATGCAAACTGGTGCAGCTACTCTGGAAAACAGTATGGAAGTTCCCTCAAAAGGTAAAAAATGGAACTATCCTCTAATCTAGCAGTTACACTACTAGGTATTTATACAAAGAACACAAAAATACTAATTCAAGGGGATACTTGCATCCCAGTGTTTTTAGCAGTGTTGTCTACAATAGCCAAATTATGGAAACAGCCCAGCGTCCATTGACTGATGAATGGATAAAGAAAATGTGGTGTATATATATAAATATATGCTGTATATATATAAATATATATATAAATTCCACATATGAGTGGAATCATATGGTATTTGTCTTTCTCTAACTGACTTATTTCAGTTAGCATAATGAGCTCTAGCTCCATCCACATTGTTGCAACTGGCAAGATTTCACTGTTTTTGACATCTTGCCATTTGAAATAATGGTTTTTAAGACACTGGGCACCAGGTAATACAGGGCAGTGATCCCTAAGACACTGGCAACAAATTGGTTAGCCCTGTAGATGCTCCAGTTTACTGACTTGAGAGAGTCCACCACAAGAAAGAAAACAGGACAGAGCCTGGTGGAATTGAAATGAGGCTGGGAGTCCAGGAAACTAAAAAAGCTACAGTTCACAGGAGAAGAACAACACAAAGAACTTCAAAAATCCTGATCAGATTGCCCTCAGTTTTTCAGCTGAGTCTTGATGAGACTATGCATGTAAGGAAGATCCGGAGACCGAGGACAGAGATAACTGAACTGGTTGTAGGGAACAATAGTGCCTGGCACTCACAGAGATCCAGGAATAGTGACCATTCCCATCTGCCAGACTGGAAAATCTCACACTTCATGGAGCTTCAGGTAAAGTAATCAAGAGTGTCTTGCCTCAGTGCTGCGGGTCCAACCTCACAAGTCTTAAAATAAGAGTCCAAAAGATCTAAGTATTCCTAATAGCTGAATTTTACAATGAAGCTCAAGATTTATAGGAACTGAAAAATATGCAGCACCCACTGAGGTAAAATGGACAGTAAATGTCATGCAATGAAAATTTACCAGCCATGGAAAAAACCTTATAGCCACAATGAGGAGAAAAAAATTAAACATCAGACTAGATTCTGAACTGGTACAATTGCTAGAATTAGCAGATTAAGACATTGAAACAGGTATCATAATTACACTCAGGTGTAAAAAAAGTTGCAAATCAAATCTCTGTGATGAAAACCTCTATCGATGCATGTGATCAAAAATAACATGTAGTGAATTAAAAGCTGATTAGACATTGTAGAAAAAATTTGTGAACTTGAAGACATAGCAAGTAATGCACTATCCAAAAGAAAACACATAAAGAAAGAAAAAATAAAACCTTATAAAGAATTATTCTATTGGTATGAGAGAGACAAACATTCAGAGTATAAGAGACAGGATAGGAAGTTGTAATAGGGAAAAAGAGATCAAAAACATGATTAACCTTAGAGAGTATAGGTCCATGGGGCCAAACTCTGCCTGGGAGGTTAAAATAAAATTCTTAAAATAAACTTGGGTGCTTCATTGTAGGAAGTGCAAAGAGTAGCTCTTTCTGAATTTTATTTTGTATTTTGCAATTTATTATTTATTTAGATGTTTAAGCTCTTGCACTAGGATTTTACAAACTGGTGAATACTGACAAATTACATCTCCCACAGAATCATAACCACACTTTCACACTCAGTGTAAATACATTGTTGAATAAACATTAATATACATCATCATTTTGTCAATTACATAATAAAACTAATGACTAAGTATCCACATTTTAATTGTATAATGTAAAAGACATATAAAATATTAGATGTCTGCTCAACTTATTAGCAGAAACCCGCTTCTTTCTTTTTTTGGTGGGGGGAGATAAGGGGAAAAGTCACAGTTCAAACAAAAATAATAATTAATGAACAACTTCCAGTATGTACAGAAAAATTCTAAAAATTTCAGGAATTTGATGGGTGAATATTATTGTAAGCATGATGACAATCCATCTCTGCTTTTTAGAAAATATTCAGTAAATTAAAGGGCATATCCTCCATGTTCTGCACTAAACTAAGGTAACATTTAATGAAAAATATTTAATATCCTCTCCCTTTCTTCTCAGACCCCCCCCTGTTAAGTTGTACCCTGAAGTTCAAACATTAAATTATAGGCAAATGTTAAGGCTTTTTGTCTGGTGTCATTAAAGACATGTGCTTCTGTACAATGCAGATTTTCAAAATAGAGGTTTTTCCAAAACACAAAAGGAGATTTATATAAAGGCTTTAAACAATCAGCATAAGATTTGATTGAAAATCAATGCTGCAAACCTGGTGTGAACTGGTACAGCTTTGAGACATGCAGACATACAGTGAGCAGGAAAATAACCATATAACCTTGTACGTTCAGTGTTTGAAATGACTGAGGAAATAAACCACATAAGGTCTAGAATGTTCATAGTTCCTAGGATTTTAGTTCTGTACAGTACTGAAAATATGTGAGTATCATATTGGAGATTTTGGCACCTAATATCCCTAAGTTTTTAATACTTTGATAAGATTCTAGCATGAAAATAGTTTTAAAGAAGAATTATAACTCATTATGTATGATTTCAGGAAAAGCACATTCAAGTACATTTTAAATGCTAGATAGTAAGAATCTTCGGTAAGTATCCAAATGGGTTGACTGTAACTGAAACATAGAGATGGTAATTATGTCAAGTTTGTGATGTGGTAAAACTGCTTTTCAGTTGCCTATGGAAGCTTCATTACACTTAGTCACCATACCACCATGTTGGCTAATACAAATGACAAATTAGGTCCTGTCTCAAATTCCACTTCTTTTTTTTTTTTTTTAAGGATTTTGTTTATTTATTTGACAGACAGAGATCACAAATAGGCAGAGAGTCAGGCTGAGAGAGAGGGGGAAGCAGGCTCCCCGCTGAGCAGAGAGCCTGATGCAGGGCTCCATCCCAGGACCCTGAGATCATGACCTGAGCCAAAGGCAGAGGCTTAACCCACTGAGCCACCCAGGTGCCCCTCAAATTCCACTTCTAAGACCATCGCGTCAGGAATTCCAGTTTTATTAAATGCGACAGTCATTTCTATGGCCATTGGAATTTGAAAGCACATCCACATTTTAAGACAGTTCTTCTCAAAATACAAAAGTTGCTTGCTGTTAAAAGCTCTATACCACTTTTATTTTATGAACATACTGTGTTTTCAGGTTGCATCCACCTTCAGTTAATGCTAAGAAGATGAGCGCTGGAGCTCTGCCAAGACCCACAACTCACTAGTAAAACAACAACCAGGTGTTTCACAAAACTTATTTATTTATTTATTTATTTATTTATTTATTTATTTATTATAAGACTTCACCAGTCAGGGCACCTGGGTGGCTCAGTTGGTTAAGCATCTGACTCTTGATTTTGGCTCAGGTCATGATCTCAGGGTTCTGAGACCAAGAGCCCCACAGTTGGGCTCTGACTCAGCCAGGAGTCTGCCTCCTTCTCCATGTGCCCATATTCCTCCTGTGCTCGCTCATGTGTGTGCTCTCTCTCTCTCTCAAATAAATATAGCTTTAAAAAAAAAAAAAAAGTCTTAACCAGTCATCAGCAATCTGTGTGGATGGTGCTGCACCAGCATCAAAAAACCAATTGTGAAAACGAATGCTGCCTTTTCCCCACAAGGACAGTGCTGTACTATTGCGATGATTCCTTAATTCTTAGGTTTCTCTGTCAATTTGTTTAAGGTGGCATCGGTCAGACTGTATAAAAAAATCTCATGTTCTTGTATGTGATTTCCACAGATCTGGGCAGTTTATTTGAATATTTAGTTAAAAATAGCCAATACCATATGGAAGAATTTTTAAAAACTGAATACAGGAATGATACAAATATACTAGTCTGTTTCAGTACACTACACTTGAAAGTCTTAGTGCTTTGAGTGTGAAGCTGGAAGTAATAGGCAATGAAATGAACTTCTTAACCAGAAGCAGCAATCCTTCAGAAACGCTGAGGCAGTGGAAGGAAGCTCGCTGAGGTTTACCCCATCTCTGTCACAGCTTTTGACAAAGGTTCTGCAGATTTGACAGTAATCCCTACTACCCTTCAGAAACTCCATAAATGTGACCAGGAAAGGAATATGTTACTCCGTGAGGACTGTGGTCTAATCATACACCCAGACTCTGGGTGACAGGAACACAGGTGGTGGCAGAGGTCCAGGCTCTACCATGCAGTGAGTGGCTCCAAGGACGGCTTGGTGCCTGTTGGCTTTACAGCATGGAGAGCCAATATGAATGCTGAGGCCCAGGGGTTATCTTTTTTTTTTTTTTTTGAAGTTCAGGTAGGTTCAGTTCATAACATTTTTTGTCATTAATGTGGTTTTTAATTCCTTCATTTTCCATATTTTCCTTCTTTGAATAAAAGATAACCCAGAGGTTAACCCAGATAACCCTGCAGATTGATTCCCACCCACTTTTCTGTTACATTCAGCGCACTGACTCTCCATGGTTATTGCTAAGGTAATGCCATCCAGAGAAAGTTCTTGCCAAGTGATGCCATCAAGTGAAGAGACTTGATAGATAGGGGCAGACTGTGTGTGTGTGTGTTTTGCAGGGAGAAATGTATGGATGTATATGCAGTTGGGTAGGCTGTCTATTATATACTTTTCAAGATTACTATAGTCTCTGTTTCCAAGGGGTGGATCCAAACTTCCTGGCCATAACCTCTTCACTTCTCTTACTTTCAGAATAAAATTCAGATCTTTTACCATGTGTTCTATCATCTTGGCCACTGCCTGCTTTTCCATTTTCATCTTCCTTTTATTCTCTCCACATTCACTCTGTGCTCTAACAATTCCAAGATGCATGCTTTCCTAGTTCTGTCCCTTTTTTAAAAAGTCTGGTTAAGAGTTAAAGCCTGGATTCTCTCGAGAGTCCAAGCTCTTTCCATCTTATCTAGCTTCCTGCTTGCTAATTGGAATCTGATGACAGTATATGGCTAGCTTTAGAGACCATCCTGAAAGTGATATACCCACTTCTTTGTACTATCAGTACAGGAAAATAGGATAGAATATGCTTTTAATTTCGGAGCCATCTGCCTCACTTACTGACTCCCAGGAGAAAATGTCAGTTCCCATGCCACTGCATGGCCTTTCCAATTCAGGGATTATCGAGTTCCCGCTGATGACTTCTGCTCCAAAGGCTGCTTTTAGCAAAGCAGAGGTCTCTAGTCGATGGAATCCATATTTTTAAAAATACTGCATTCCCTCTTTTCTAAAAATAGTTCCTGACAGTTCTCATCATCTAAAAGCCTCTGGATAAATTAACCCAGATGTACGTCTTTGAATTTATAGGATCTGACTAGAAAATTTTCACATGGGTATAAAATTTCAGAGATTGAAGATAAATGAGATGACCTGTATAATGTTTTGAACTCTGTGGACATACACTGCTATCTACATCTGAGGCACGGTAGAATGATAGTAGGAAAAAAATGGGGGAGAACTTAAGAGAACTACCAGTCCAAGAGAAAAGCAAGTCTTCTCACTAGCTTGCAGTCAGGTTGGTAAGAAACAACTGTGAATTTCGATGTTCAAGGACCCATGATCTGGGTGAATGTTTCCAAAACCTTTCCCTTTGTTTTTTCCATGAACTTTCTGTGTCTTCTACAAGTTCAGTGAAGAAAAGAAGGAAAAACACTCATTTTCTCCATGTGCTGGTGCCATAAAATTTCCTAAATTAACAAGAATGTCAAGGGGTTATAAATTGTCCCTCTTCTTTAACGGCTTGTTTTCTTCGTCCTTCTCCCCCTCATCCTCCTCCTCTTCAAGTAACATTAAGATTCCCTGTTAGAATTCAAGGGCCCTGCAGCATTCTCATCCCACTCCAGATACCCTTTCTGCCCAGGCAGACAACTAAGGTGGGAAGGTTTCCATAAATCCTCCTCCTTCCCACTTCTTTAGACTGGCCTCAGACTAACAAATGTTACCCTTACCCTAGTTCTGCGGACTGTGTCCCCACCCACTTTCCTGTTATGTTCGGCACACTGACTCTCCACATTCTCGCTAAGTAATGCCATCAGGAATATTTTTCTCTTGCCTCTTCCCTCTTGTCCCTCAGGGGGACAGACTAACACCACTGCGGCTTTCACACTTTTTCAAAATGGGGCAGGTATGTTTTAGGAAATACGGTTACTGCACCGTGTTAACCTAAAAGCATATATATCCCACTTCCCCAGGGAAGGTGTGGCCACCCCACAACCTCTCCAGAGCTGCAGCTCCTTTTATCTCTGCACGCTTCTGAGACACCCATCTGATATCTGTTCCCTCTTTTGCTCTGGGAAAGTGGGTGGATAGATAGGGGCCGTTTGAAGCTTTGGAAGCTTGAGGTTTGGAAATCCTAGTTTTCACAATTTATAAACTTTGAAATTTTATTATTAGTCACGATTCATCAGTCCCCTTGTAATCTTTGATTTCTATTTTCCAGAAGTCTAGACTATACAAAAACCCACAAAACAATAAAAAAAATTTCTATTTTTCACTTTTAAGTTTAGTTCTAGTATACTTAAAATTCAGGACACTCTTTTTTTAAAATTTTTTTAAAAATTTTATTTATTTGACAGAGAGAGATCAGAAGTAGGCAGAGAGGCAGGCAGAGAGAGGAGGAAGCAGGCTCACTGCTGAGCAGAGAGCCCGATGCGGGGCTCGATCCCAGGACCCTGAGATCATGACCTGAGCCGAAGGCAGTGGCTTAACCCGAGCCACCCAGGTGCCCCTCAGGACACTCTTGTTGGGATAATAATTGTAAATATTTTAATATCTTTTCCATTAAAATCCTCTAAATTACTATCTCAGAGACCTGGAAAGAGTTAGACATTAACATATTCTAATGATAAAGTCAGAAAGAAATGTACTGTTTGCACAAAGAGGTACATGCATTAAAAAATATCTATGGTTTGCATATTTCTATAAATACCCAAGAAGGACTTACAGCATCACATTGAAGCACAGTAGGAGGGAAATCCTGTAAAGTTTCAATGAGCAATGTATGAGAAATGAAAAATAATTGGATAAAGTTAGCATTTCTAATTTAAGATATGTGTTACGTGATAGTCACTTAATGGGCTATTATTCTGTGTTTTCGTGGGCAACAAATAAAGAATGTTATTTGAGCTGTGACTGTGTTTGTTGACACGTAACAAATCATCCCCAGACTTTGTGATTTAAAACATCAACAATTGGGGCGCCTGGATGACTCAGTTGGCTAAGTGACTACCTTTGGCTCAGGTCTTGATCTCAGGGTCCTAGAATCGAGCCCCACATCAGGCTCCCAGCTCAGTGGGGAGCCTGCTTCTCCCTTTCCCTCTCTTCCTGCTTCTAATGCTCTTCTCTCACTGTCTCTCTCAAATAAATAAAATCCTCAAAAAAACTTTTTAAATAAAACAATTGCAATCATGTTATCATCATCTCTCATGGTCGCTGGGTTTAGAACTTGGGGAGAGTCTGGACTGGACCCCAGGTCTGTCATGTAGTAGCTGTCAGCCCAACGTTGGACATGGAACAGTGGGGAGTTAGAACATCAAAGGATTGGCAAGGCCTCTCTCTGTCACCATGTGACTCCAGACCTTCTCCATGTTGTCTGGTTGTATGAGTTAATTGAGGCTTCCTCACAGCTCTGGTGAGCTCAGGGCAGCTGGACTCCTTACGTGACAGCTCCAGGCTCTAGTGTGGAAGTTCTGGTGAATAAGCAGAAGCCTTTTATGAACTAGCCTCCGTAGTTATGTACCATTCTTTCCATCCACATCCAGGCTTTACAGGGAGGGAGTACAGACCCCATTTCTCCAGTGAGAGCAGTGTCAAACAATGTAGAGCCATGTTTTAAAATCTCCACATTCTGTACTTTGTCAGAAATTATTTTCATTATCCCCACATTCACATGCAGTCACTTTCTCCTAATAGTTCCCACAGATTTGATCTCATGATAGCATCAGGCTCAGGCTTGGTGGCAGCAACTCATATAGACATGAGGTTCCCTGAGCTGGTTTACTTGAACATATCTCCTCAAACATCATTCCTCTCAATTTTAAGATGTGCAAATTAAGATGAAAAGATATTTGCCTCCCGTGTATTCCTCTATGCAGTGATGTGTAGGCAGAGGATAAACACACATCTCTTCAAAAGGAGAAGTGACACTATTCAGGAGGGATGTTGGTGGAAATGGGAGGCATAATAGTCACTGATACAGAGCAGTTGTTTTTGTTTTTTTTTTTAATTGAAGTATCGTTGACATACAGTGCTGCATACAGTAGTCTCAGGCATGCAACAAAGTGATTCACCAAGTGTCTGTGTTGTGCTCTGCTCACTACAATTGTAGCTGCTGAGACACTGACAATTTTGAAACCTAACCAGGTACGTGGTTCCAGTTTCGTGATTAGGAGCCAGTTCTCCCTGGGATTGGTTCTCCACAGTTCTTAATTCCATCTTTTGTGAGCATGTTTCTGTCACTGAGTTATCCTTCCTTTCCCGTAAAAAAGGAGACTGTGTATGCAACTGAGTCATTTTCTCAGTCTCTCTCCTCCTGCCTGTAGGGATTCAGAGATCCAAATGCTATTTTGCATTTTGTATTGCCTTTGTCCTGCTCTGTCCACACTGATACAATTACCTTAAACATGATGTGGGCTTTCTGTGTACCAATCTGTAATTGATCTCATTAGGTAGAGATCAAACCCACAAATCTTTTTTGAGATAACGTCTTTTTTATTTTTTACCTTGTGTTCCCTATGAGACTTTTATGGAATAATTCTCCTAAGGTTCATGGGGACCTGTTGTTTAATTGCGGGGAGTGTCTGCCAGGCATGCTCTTAAAATCTTTAGAAGGCACTTTTTTTTTTTTTTTTTTTTGGTCTGTTTGAAAGGATCTGTGCAACACAAAGTTAAATTTTTCTCAGGTCTCAACAAGGAATCTTACAGGTAAGTTCACTCTGGATCTGGTCTTTGCCCTGAAGTCATTTCTTAATTTGAACGTTGCATTTTATTTTACTTTTGCTGCTTGGAGAAACTGGGAGTATGAAGTGATCTTATTGTACAACTCAGCAAGTACTGAGTCCTTTATATTTCCTCCAAATTTTACTGTTTTATAGTTTATCTGTGTATGCCTCTAACCTGTCACACATGGTTAAAAGAGCTTACACTTCCAGTACTTTGCCCCAAAACCTTAGCCATATCCATCAGTTCCCAAGGTACACTTTCTATTTTTGGTAGTAGCATAATTAAGAGTTTTTGTTAAACATTTTGCCACTACCTGAAGTGAATCTCTTTTCCTCCAGCTTTGAATAACATTTTTCTCAACTTCTTTGAAGTCCTTACGAACAACCTCCTTGAGGGCTGCCCAGATTCCATTCACAATCTCCTCAAGTCTACTCAGCTTCTCCTACCACTCACCCAAAGCCAGTGCCAGCTGTTTTATTTTTTTTATTTATTTATTTTTAGCTGTTTTATTTTTATTTTGGGTGTGTTGGATCTATCTCTTTAATATCAAGGAAAATTATTTTTTAAACTTTTTTGAGGATAGTTGATACATAATGTTACATTAATCTTAGGTGCACAACATAGTGATTCAACTGTTCTATGTGTTATGCTCTGCTCACCACAAGTGTAGCTATCATCTGTCACCATACAATGCTATTACAATACCACTGACTGTATTTCTAGGCTGTACTTTTCATCCCTGTGACATATTCATTCCACAACTGGAATCTAGTTTAGGTTTCTGTTACAGATACAGTCTTCTTTGAGACACCAAATTTTGTTCTGATTCTCTGTTACTGCATGAAAAAATAACTGAAGACCTAATAGCTTAATACAGCAATGATTTTGTCATGTCTCACTGCTTCTGTGAGTCAGGAATCCTCAATGGCTGGAGGCCTGCTAGGCCTCACTTGTGCAGTCTCAGGGCTTGTCCCTAGGATTTATGCATGTGGGTTATTAGTTCTTCCTCATAGCATGACCCCCTCAGGGCTCTTGTATAAGCACACCGCCAGTGAGCAAGGCAATAGCTCCCTTTCCTTTTGTGACCTAGCTTCAGAAGTCACTTACCATCATTTCCCTATAGTCACAAATTCTCCCAAACTAAGGGGAGAGGACATAGATGGACCCCACCTCTCAATGAATTTGGGACTGTTTTAAAACTGCCATGATGACTTTGGCTTATTTTAATCATACTTATAAAATAAGGTTTTAAGTTTTCTTAACCATGAAGTCTGAGTTTCCTACAAAAATTTTCCAGGAACCCAATTCTCACCTGAGATGAAAGTACTGTGGTACTAATTTGAATAGCTGTATTATGGACTTTTAAGCACCAGATGACATGGTAGAAGGGTATCTTAACCACCTCTTCTTTGGCCTTCCTGCTCTCCTAAAACAACAGCTTGGACCAGACTCCAAAGATCCAACTTCCCTGTATATGAAATCTTTCTGCTCAGTTAATCCCTATTTCTGACCATGGCCTCTTAAAACAAGGGATATTTTACATCAATTACACTAAATGATATGATCTTTGAGCAACCTGACCTTCTGCTCTGAAGAGTATTTCCATTTACACAATTGACTTCCTTGACCCCATGAAGGACCTGAAATTGAAGTCATTTCATTTCATCTATCCCTTAGCATAAATATCTCATTGGAGTAATGTGTTCATTATAACAGGTGAAAGGGGACATTATGGCTGCTTGGTAATAACAGACTACAAAGCAATCCTGATGACTATGAAATTCCCATAATCTTGATCTTATTTCTGCAAAAGAAATACAAAACACCAACATGCAAATAAGAAGGTTGGTCATCAAGAAAAAGATTTGGTTTTTTTCTTTTGGTCATTTTTATTTAAAAAGCTGACCAGAGTTTCAGGCTTTTATATGAAAATAAAGCACTTAGTTGAAGTACTGCTTCATTGTTAAAAACAGTTTTGTTTTGTTTTTTTTTTAAGATTTTATTTGAGAGGGCGCCTGGGTGGCTCAGTGGGTTAAGCCGCTGCCTTCAGCTCAGGTCATGATCTCAGGGTCCTGGGATCGAGTCCCACATCGGGCTCTCTGCTCAGCAGGGAGCCTGCTTCCCTCTCTCTCTGCCTGCCTCTCTGCCTACTTGTGATCTCTCTCTGTCAAATAAATAAATAAAATCTTTAAAAAAAAAAAGATTTTATTTGAGAGAGAATGAGTGAGAGAGAGCATGAGAGAGGAGAAGGTCAGAGGGAGAAGCAGACTCCCCAAGGAGCTGGGAGTCCGATGCGGGACTCGATCCTAGAAGTCTGGGATCATGACCTGAGCTGAAGGCAGTTGCTCAACCAACTGAGCCACCCAGGCACCCAAAAACAGTTTTTAAATGATGTGTTATTACATAAAACTCTTGGGTTAAATGTACATTTCAACTTAATTTCACTACCTATATCTATCACAACCATTTGGTATCATAACAGGTGCACAGACTATGAATTTAAAGTGAAGATTTTTGCTTTGAATTTTAACTCTTTTAATGAGCACACACTTTAATTTTCAGTTGATAGCCTAATAAGATTGGCGAGACCCAGATCTACCTACAGGTTTAATTAGGGGGTAAGTAAAGTCTTCCATGACTCTGACTTTCTCCCACTATATAAAATAAGAAAAATCTAGGTAGTTAGTTAGAGTCAGAGGAATTGGCATCTTAGATCTTTATCTTTCTTATTCAAAAGTTACTTTAAAATACTCTTAGTTCATACTCATCACATTCTTCAACTCGTAGATGCACAAGGTTGTATAGTCTGACCTCTTTTCAGTATTTTGTATTAGCAAATAGAAGCCACTGATGCTGGGGCGCCTGGGTGGCTCAGTGGGTTAAAGCCTCTGCCTTCGGCTCAGGTCATGATCCCAGCGTCCTGGGATTGAGCCCCACATCGGGCTTTCTGCTCCACAGGGAGCCTGCTTCCTCCTCTCTCTCTCTCTGCCTGCCTCTCTGCCTACTTGTGATCTCTGTCTGTCAAATAGATAAATAAAATCTTAAGAAAAAAAAAGAAAAAAAAAGAAAAAAAAAAGAAGCCACTGATGCATCTTAGTAGGTATAATAAATAACATACAGTATAAAACAAAGAAAATACATTGCTCTTACCAGCTTCTCTTAGCCTTATGGCTTATTTTGTTAACCAGAGCCCCACTTGGCACAGTTGTCTTTATTCTCTACCTAAAACTAGGTTAACTAAAGCAAGTCTATGAAAAGAGGTAGTTTCTACCTACAAAATGAGGCAGGACCTTAATAGAAATTGGGTGCTGCTTTTTCTACAATGAAAGAAGGAATCACTATGTGCAGACTGTGATCTGATTGATTGATTGATTGATTGATGCATTCATTCATTTATTCATTGATTAATTCATTCATCCAACAAACATCGCATATTATAAATTATGTGTCATGCAGAGAGGACCTTCTGTATGTGCTTATCCTGACTTTTAACAAGTACAAAGATTTTACTTCTTTAATTTAGGACAAATGAGAGATCAGACAAGCTATAGATTTTGATTGACTTCCAGAGAATCCTAGAAGAAAAACTCAAGAAGAATGGCTGTCTGTTTGTTTGTTTCAAGTTTTTATTTAAATTCTAGTTAGTTAACATATAGTCTAATATTGGTTTCAGGAGTCGAATTTAGTGAGGAGCCTCTGATGTGTCAGCACCTGGGCTTGTAGCTGGGGTGATACTTGATTTTATAATAATAGCTGATACTTTTTTTTTTTAAGAGCAGCCCTGCTTTTTTCCCTGTTTACTCAGCTTTTTATTTTTTAGGAGGGAGGTAAGGGCAGGTACAAAGAACTGCCACAATATTATATAGGAATTTCTACAAAAGCTCATGACAGGAGAAAACATGAAAATGATAGAGAGTTCTGGAAAACATTTGCCGTTGAGGAAAGGAAAAGTTAAATTTGCTCTAGAATCACCCAAACCTGAGGTGGGGATTTCATCTTCTTCATCCACCTTTAGAATTTGGACAGGCTTGTGTTGGCAGGTGCACTGACCCAGGTCCATTTGCTGGAGACTGAAAATCTAAGGGAGCTTACTTATCGCAAGAGAATAATGATGCGCTGACCTAGGTTCAGTTCCTTAACTGATGGGCAGTCAGTGATAGGTTCAGTGTAAAGGGTATTAATTGAACTTCTTCATTTTCTTCATAGCCTCTTGCCTAGATTCTAGGGATATAGAAAAGCATAATTAAAATTTCAAAACGTTGTTTTACTAAACTCTAATATTTTAGGATCTTTTTATCTCAGTGTAACACAGAGGGTTTTAAAATGCTTACCTCCCTCCTGTGTCACAGACCCCCTGAGGAACTGGAATCTTGTGTTTCATTTTGTCAGTGACAATACCAGGCAGAGGGTGATATCCACAGGAGCCATGGAAAGAAAGACCTACTAGGAACAGACTTATTTGTGCATACCTGAAAAAAACTCCCTGAAGAAATCCAGAACTATAGGGTTTTGATTTTGAGAAGGGAAAAATATTTTCAAAGGGTATCTTGCTTCAGAAAGTGTGAGTAAGTCCCAATTAAATGTGGGTTATTACTACATGTGTGACACTTCACCTACTGAGATGTTAATGAGGCTTGGGGGATTTGGGTTATAAAAATAATTGGGAACTGAATTAGTTTTATAGGGCTGTTGTAACAAAATACTGCCAACAGGGTGGCTGAGAACAACAGAATTTACTCTCTCATAGCTCTGGAGGCTAGAAGTCTAAAATTAAGGTGTCAGTAGGATTGGTTTCTTCTCAAGGCCCTGAGGGAGAATCTGTTCCAGGCGTCTTCTGGTGGTTGTCGGTAAGCCTCAGCATTTGTTCTGGCTTGTAGAGGTATCCCTCTAATCTCTGCCTCAGTCTTCACATGGCGCTCTCCTTCTGTGTAAATCTCTGGGTCCTCTCCTGTTAGTATGAGAACACTTGTCACTGGATTTAGGGTCCAATCTAATCCAGTGTGACCTCGTCTTACCTGATTGCATCAGCAAAAATTCTGTTTCCCAATAAGATTGACTTTGGAGGCCATCGTCTGGATAATGTGGACAGTAACTTTTATTTTCTGTCAGGATGTTTATACATTTTAAACTCCTAACTGGATCAGCAACCCTGAGTCCTCAAAGGGAATGAATGTCTGCATCAAGTCACAGCTGAAATAAAACCCAGCAAAAAAGCATCTTGATACTCTGATTGACAAGATAGGTTTGCTGTAGGAAATTTTGCTTTTAATTATTTCAAAAGACATTTTCCTTTCTGCCCATTCAGAAATCCAGAATGTCTTTTATGTAGAATTCTCTTCTTGGTATGCTTAATTTAGGAAGACTCCTGATAAGTCAATTTATTTTAAAAATGGAATGTTAAGGTTATATCAGATTTCAGAATGAGGGTCCAGAAAAACTGCCTGAATCAAGGGCTTGGGTGGTTAGTGAACGTCACACATGACAAGATCAGATAGATAAAAGATAACAGGAAGTCTGAGATTCAAAAGCCTGTTTTCAGTTGGCAATAGTTTTCCTTTCATCCATTTTGAGGATGATAAGGAGAAATCTGTATACAAGCAATTTATTCTTCCAATACTTAATTAAGATCATCATGCTCTTTCTGGCTCTAAAGGAAATGGCAAGAGACCAGAGCCATCTTTGCGGCAGCTCCATTTGAAGTCTGAATAATCTGCTCCATTTCCATCTCCTGGAGTTACTTTATATTATTCACATCTATGCTTCATACTGTTTCCTATCAATTTCCTTTTGCATAATTGATCAGGAACCAAAATTACCTAGATTTGTTATTGGGAAAGTAGATGTTGCTAGCTTCATATTGGTATGCCTTTAACTTTTTTTCCCCTAACACAGCCTCATAAATCCTTCATTAACATAAAAAACAGTATAACAAAGGAAAAGGTCTTTAAATGAATGATGGCTGATGAAGTCATTTGGGATAGCATAAATATGCATTTTCACTTTTTTTTTTTTTAAAGATTTTATTTATTGGACACAGAGAGAGAGAGAGAGCACAAGCAGGCGGAGAGGCAGGCAGAGAGAGGGGGAAGCAGGCTCCCCGCTGAGCAGAGAGCCCGACATGGGCCTCAATCCCAGGACCCAGAGACCACAACCCGAGCCAAAGGCAGAGGCTTAACCCACTAAGCCACCCAGGCGCCCCGCATTTTTGCTTTTTTCAAACATGGTCACCACTTTATAGTTAGTGCTAAAGGTTTTTGTCCACCATAGTTGACTGAATTTTTTAAGCCCAAGAATTACATCATATTCATATTTGGGACCCAGATTTTGGCATTGTGCCTGAAAGAGAACAGTGCTCAGTGAGTGCTGAATTGAGTTGAAAATCATGTTAAGACCATATGCTATTTCCCCAAACAGAATATGCCTTGTTTTTGTCTCAAAGGAGAAAGTTTGGACTATTTTCCAGGCCTCTTCAGAAGAACAATGTGAAAGATAAGCTCTGAGGGAGGTTTTTCCTCTTTTTTTTTTTTTTCCAGATACCCTCTTTGGTAGTTGACATGCGGTTAGGTCTAATTAAAAGCACCTCACATCAGGTGAGTTTACTCTTTGGGTGAGAGCTCAGAGTTCTGTTTCCAAAGGAAAAGATAGCTGCAAAAGTGAATTTAGGTTTTACATTCCATCATTCTCATTCTAGTTGTGATTATAAATATAGTTTATTATGTTATTTTTTCTACTGCATTTACCTTGCGTTAGTGCCATAATTATTATAAATTTACATGCATTACAACTTGGAAAAAATCTAACTGCTTGCAATTATTTAAAGAATTATCACCAGTTGATTATTATATCACTGGTTTAAATATAGATTGGTAGAATTCTGGATTTGCTGCATAGGAAAGAAAACTTATGCTAGTAGTTTCCTCCAGTAGCTACTTTCATGCCTAAAACCTAGAAAACACAACTTAACTCATCTTCTGGCATTCAAAACAAAATAAATAAGAAGTGGAAGAAATCCTGTAAACAGTGTTCTTCTATTACTGACAAGAAACACTGTGCCTTTATTCATCCTGAAAACAAGACTCACCCCAGGGAGAAACTGAAGCTCTGGCAGGTGAAGGGAATGTCAGTTTTAGGACTTAGGGAAGCCTGGTTTTCACAACTTCCTCTCACTCCCTCTAGCACTTTCTGAAGCAAAGTCTTAGGCTGTGGGCCAGATGAAAAGCTTGACATGAAATCTGCTGCTATAATTTAGATCCTTCTAAGCTCTATCATAAAAAGTTTGCTTTCATGTATTTAAAAAGTAAAATATTATATTTAAGAATGTTCTAGAATTTACATTTCTGAAGGTCCTTGAGATGATAGCATTTTAAGCCCATAGAATAGTACATTGCCACTGCAAGCTCACATTCTAATAAACTTTTTCTATTGAAAAATAGATTCTCCCAAAAGCAAAATAATAATAAAAATAGCTATATCTACCATCTATTTTTTATTACTCATGATCTATCAAATGATTGTGGTTCAGCATGTTAGCTATAATGTAACAATTATAAGAGGCTATGGCAGTTTCCATTATGATTATTAGCAGTGTTATGATTCCAGTTAAGTTCATCTTTATGAGAATGCGTGTTTCATAAAAACAAAGAATTGACTAGAACTGTCACTTTTAATGGGAATATGATAGAAAGTTGAACTTCAAAATCATCGAATGCAGTATTATTATCGTTAATTAGCTCAAGTGCTTATTTTGTAAGAACAAAAAAATGCAAAACATAACAAAAAACCTTCAGGGACAGCCCACACTTGTCTTCAACTTTCTAGTAGCATATTTGGAGGGTAAAATTCAGTAGTACATTTAGAGGATAAAAGTGCTCAATGTACCACATTTTTGTAGTTATTTCAAGTATTTACTCAAGTTTCAGTTTTTGATTTGGACTAGAGGAAAATGTGTACAACCGGAATGACTAAAAGTAATGTCACAGAATCGACTAGTCCTTGAAATATTATGCCATCGCCTTCATAGTGTGCTATTTGTTCTTAAGTGACACTCTGACGGTGAATCTTTGCATTTATTTTTCAAAGTACAAAGCAAAAACAAAAACAACACTGCCGAATTGTATACTGGGGAGAAGATGAAATTCTGGGTATCACAACAAATATTTATGATCACTGAAAACATAAAAAACGATGCTTGAGAATTTCAGTGCTAAAATGTCCTTCAGGAGATTATCTCACCCATCCCAAAACATGAGGTAGTATCACAGCTAAATAATTACCCTATTTGAGACAATGGCGATGCCAATGAATTTTTTATTATCCCGGAGAAGTGTTCAATAGCTTTTAGATGTAGGAAATTCTTTTATTTCTTTCTCTTTTTTTTTAAGATTTTATTTATTTATTTATTTGACAGAGAGAGAGAGAGAGAGAGAGAGAAAGAGATCACAAGCATGCAGAGAGGCAGGCAGAGGCAGAGAGAGAAGCAGCCTCCCCACTGAGCAAGGAGCCTGATGCGGGGCTTGATCCCAGGACTGAGATCATGACCTGAGCTGAAGGCAGCGGCTTAACCCACTGAGCCACCCAGGTGCCCCGGGAAATTCTTTTATTTAATGAAGAAGTTGTGGCCTAAGTAAAAGTCCTTCTGGTTTTTCATTGTTATTCAGTGTAATAAAGAGAGAATTTTATATAGACCATGAGCAGCTTTTGGCTTTTCTATGTCCAAATGAAAATGAACACATGCAGTATATTTGAGAGTGACTCTGGAGGAAATGGACCAGTGTTCCTCATTCTTTTTTTTTTTTTTCTTTTAGACCACCCTCCACATCTAGGCAATGCTTCTCTTCCAAGCTTTCACAGCACTTTGATCTCATTGGCAATACAATTGTCAGACTAAGGGATCCTGTTCAGTATAGAAAGGCCATCTTCACACAAATCTGAGAGATAAATGCTTATTTCTCTTAGCATGTATTCCTTTTAATCTATTCACATTTTCTTCCCAGACCACTTTTTTTTTTTTTAAAAGATTTTATTTGTCAGAGAGAGAGGGAGAGAGAGCAAGCACCGGCAGACAGAATGGCAGGCAGAGGCATAGGGAGAAGCAGGCTCCCTGCTGAGCAAGGAGCCCGATGCGGGACTCGATCCCAGAACGCTGGGATCATGACCTGAGCCGAAGGCAGCTGCTTAACCAACTGAGCCACCCAGGCGTCCCCCCAGACCACTTTTTGAAGGAATGAGATTCACAGATACTTTTCCCAATCAAGATTAGTGGCATGTTCTTCTTTTTGCCCTAAACTTACCTCAAGAAGTTTAAACAGGGACTTCCAACCCATTGTCCAAGCAGTTTTAAATTTTCTATTTCAAAATATAACTACAAAATTTATTTCTTTGGAAATAAAATTTATATACAATAAAATGTCCATGTCTTAAGTGTACAAATCTTGGAATTTTGAGGAATGCAGACACCTGGGTAACTCATACTCATGTCAAAATATAGAACATTTCCATTATCTCAGAAAATTTTTTCGTGATTTCCCTTCTGATTTATCTTCACCAAAAGCATCTGCTTTTCTGATTTGTTTTGCTTGTCCTAGGGTTTCATATAAATGGAATCACACAATACACAGTCTTACTTTCTTTGGCTTACGTCTTTTGGCATAATGCATGGTGTGTGTGTGTGTGTGTGTGTGTGTGTGTGTTTTGTTATTGAGAAGTTGTCCATTGTTTGATTATACAAAAGTTTGATTTTTTTACTGCTGATGGATATTTACATGGTTTCCAGTTTTATTGCTACTGTGAATAAAGTTGGCAGAATATTCTTGTACAAGTATCCATCCTGATATGTTTTATTTCTCTAGTAAATACCTAGCAGTGAAATCGTTGGATCACAGGATAGGTATATATTTAACTTTGTAAGGAACTTTCAGACTGTCAGATTCTTTTTAACTTTTGAGTCTCCCACTAATAATGTATGAGAATTTCAGTAGTTGTCCAATTTTACCAAAGTTTGGTACTGACAGCCTTTTTGATTTTAGGCATTCCAGTGATTTTAAATGGCATCTCATTATTGTTTTGATATCTGATTTCTGAAAATGAATGGTGTTAAGTATGCTTGCATCTACACATTGGGCATTCACATATCATCTTTTGCAATGTTTCTATCCAAGTCCTTTACATGTTTTTAAAACTAGATTGTTGTCTATTCTTGAGCTATACAATTTATATTTTGAATATAAATCTTTTGTCAGATATATATTTTATGAATATTTGCCTGTTCATTTTCTTAAAGTTGTATTTTGATGAGAAGTCTTAATTATATCTTACGATTTTTTCTTTTACGGCTATTGCTTTCTGTGTCTGCTTTAGATATGTTTGCCTAACCCCAGGTCACAAAGATATTCTCATGTTTTTATCAAGAAGCTGTATAATTTTAACTTTAATTTTAGTTTTATTTTTAAAGAATTTCAATTTTATTTTTAGGTCTGTAATCTTTCTCAATTTTTTTTTTATATGTGAGACATAGGAGTTGAAGTTCACTTTGTTTTTAAATATATATTATATTCAAAACCCATTTGTTGAAAATGGTAAAATTTTTATTTTTTTTTAAAGGTTTTATTCATCTATTTATTTGACAGACAGAGATCACAAGTAGGCAGAGAGGCAGGCAGAGAGAGAGGGAGAAGCAGGCTCACTGCTGAGCAGAGAGCCCAGTGATGCTGGGCTCTAACCCAGGACCCTGGGATCACGACCTGAGCCGAAGGCAGAGGCCCCAACCCACTGAGCCACCCAGGAGCCCCCAAAATGGTAGAATTTTTATTGCATTGCTCCATTGGATTGCTTGATCACTGTATCAAAAATCAATTGTGACAACTGAAAAATAGGATGATACACTAACAAGGTGAGGAAGACTGAAGGGTAGAAATAAGAAAGTGAACAGCTTTGCCATTTGGGCAGTTGAGGAGCAACACAGTGGTAGGCTCCTCAGTTTTCTCATTGATCTCCTTATATCTCTAGACAGCATGCTGCAGAAGCCTCCAATTCTGAAGCCAACAAGCACAGTAAAAGAAAGAAAGAGAGAGGGGGAAGGAAGGAAGGAAGGAAGGAAGGAACGAACGAACGAACGAACGAACTTCAAATAAAGGCTTCCTTCTAAGGCCAAGGGCCAACAAAATTGTGGCCCAACAAGAGTAAACCTATTTGCAATACCCACTCTATTCCAATCAAACACCAGTGGAACGACTTCATCTCCACCCACTGTGATTTCAGAATGGCCAAGTGGGAAACTGATCTTTCACCATACCCCTCAGCCCAACAGAAGCAGAGAGCACTTTGATTCCCCTGTCAGGTTGTGCTGGTGAACCAACAGAAGCTGATGTTCCATTCTTCCTGGCCTAAAAGAAGCTGAATTCCAACTCCCCAGCCCAGAGTAGTGTCAGTGAGGAGGACCTTCCTCTGCCCTTCAAGGTCCTTCCAGCTGGATTTAGAATCAAATTAACATGATACAGATTAACAGGAGAAAACCACATTTTAGTAGCGTATATATGGAGAGTCCACACAGACATGAAAACCTAAAGACAGTGAGGAAACATGAAGTTTATATGAGCTAAGGACAGGGAAGGATCTGAGGATGCAAAGGGGACAGAGGCCATTAGATAGGTAGAAGGAGATGTTTTATAAAATGCAGCTTTATTGAGGTACATGGAGAAAGAAAATTATAAGATCGTCTTAAATATTTTGAGTATTTTGATCCAAGACATGGTATACCTTATTCATACTTAGATCTTATTCGAATTGTTTCATTAGTAATTTATAAAATTATGCATAGAAAGTCTGAACTTAATTTGTTACATTTATACCCAAGTATTTTAATTTTAAGTACTATTATAAATGAGACCATATTTTTCAAATTTCAGTTTCTAATTGTTCATTGCTAGTATGTAAAAATATGATATTTTTGTGTTAGCCTTGTGCTGTATAGCCTTCTTAGACTCATTTATTAACTCTAGTAACTTTTTGGCAGATTCCATGGTCATTTTCATTTAGACAATCTGTGATCTGGAATAGGACCAGTTATATTTATTTCTGAGATCAGAAATGCCTTTTAGTTCTCTTCTTTACCTTATTGCTCTGGATATGGCTTATAGTATAATGTTGAATAGGAATGGCGAAGGTAGATGCCTTGCCTTATTCACAACACCAGGTGAACACATTCAGTTTCCAACCATTAATTGATATTTGAGGTAGGTTTTTGTGGACGTTGTTTATCAGATTAAGGATATGCCCTCCTCTTCCTACGTGATGTGTTTTTATGATGAATGGATCTTGAATTTTGTCAGATTCTTTGCCTGCATCAACTGATAGGATTATATGCTTTTTTTTTTTCATTATGTTAATATGGTAGATTACATAGACTGATTTTCAGTATTCCATTCCTGGCATAAACATCACTTGGTTATGTTGTACTGTTTTTTCTATATGTTGTTAGTTTAGGTTTGCTAGTATATTATTGAAGATTTCTGTGTTTGAGTTGAAGAGAAATATTTTGTCGATATTAAGATGTTTCAAAGAATTATCTTTGAGTTTCATTGATCTTTCTGTATTTTTTTTCTGTTTTCAGTTTTATTGATTAATCATGATTTTTATTTTCCTTTTTCCATCTAGAGTTATTTTGTGTTTTTTTTTTAGTTCTTGAGGTGGAAAATACAGATCATTCGAGATCTTCTTTACTTATAAAACCACTTAAAAGTATAAATTTACCTCTAATCACTGCCTTAGTTACATTCCAAAAACTTTTATTTATTGGGACTTTTCATTTTCATTCAGTTCCAGATATTTTCTAATTTTCTTTTTGACATCCTTTTTGATCCATGTGCTATTTATAAGTGTGTTGTTTAACTTCCAAGTGTTTGGAGATTTTGTTTCTTTTTGTTATTGAGTCCTTGTTGAAATCCATGTGGTCAGAGAATATAATTTATATGATTTCAATGATTTTAATTTGGTAATGTTTTAGGATATGGTAGTTCTTTTTTAAGATATAGTTTTGGGGGGCGCCTGGGTGGCTCAGTGGGTTAAGCCGCTGCCTTCGGCTCAGGTCATGATCCCAGGTCCTGGGTTAGAGCCCCACATCGGGCTTTCTGCTCAGCAGGGAGCCTGCTTCCTCCTCTCTCTCTGCCTGCCTCTCTGCTTACTTGTGATTTCTCTCTGTCAAATAAACAAATAAAATCTTAAAAAAAAAAAAGATATAGTTTTGATATAAGACACAGCCTATTTTGGTAAGTGATCTACAGGATTTGAAAATACTTGTATTCTGTTGTTGGATGGTAGTGCTTTCAAAATGTATATTAATTATTTACTGGTGTTGATTTTTGTATATACTTACTAACTTTCTATTGGTTACTGAGAAAGGGGTTTTGAAGTCTCCAACTATAAGTGTGTGTTTGTTCATTTTACCTTTCAGTTCTATGAGTTTTTGCATCATCTAGTTTGAAATTCTACTGGTATGTATTATAAGCAAACACATTTAGGATTGGTGTGTCTTCTTCTTGACATGGCCTTCCGATTATATGCAATTTCCCTCTTTACCCCTGGTCATTTTACTTGATCTGATACAAATTTTTTTCCTCAGAATATATCCACTCCAGTTTTGTATTGATTAGTGTATATATGGGATATCTCTTTATATTCTTTTACTTAAAAAAACTTTATAGTGATAAAATATACATACCATTTACATTTTAACCAATTTTAAGTATACAATTTACTAGTATTAAGTACATTCGCAATGTTGTGCAGCAATCACCACCACATCATTCCAAACAGGGTCTCTGTACCCATAAGACATTAATTCCCCATTCTTCCATCCCCACAATCACTGGTGCATATTTTACTTTCTAAGAATTTGCTTATTTTTGGTACTTCATATACATGGAATTATATAATATTTGTCCTTTTGTGTCTGACTTAGAAAAATGTTTTCAAGTCTCATCCAAGTTGTAGCATGTATCAGAATTTCATTCCTTTAAGGGCTGAATTGTATTCCATTATTTGTATATACCAATTTTGTTTATTCATCTGTTGTGGGCATTTAGGCTGTTACCAGTCTGTTGGCTATTGTGAATAATGCTGCTCTGTACTTTGGTATACAAGTATTTATTTAAATAATGCTTTTAGATATATAGTGAGAAGTAGAATTGCTGTATCATACAATACTTTTATGTTCAGCTTTATAATAAACCACCAAACTCTATTATATACTGGCCATATCATCCTATATTCTCTCAAGCAATGCACAAGTGTTCCAATTTCTCCAACATGCTCACCAACACTTGGTTGGTGAAATAAATATTTCATAAGAAATAAGAAATAAGAAAATAAGAAATAAGAAAAAAAATAAGAAATAGAAATAAGAAAAAATTATTTTCTTATTTTTTAATAATATTCTAATGAATGTGAAGAAGTGGTATCTCATTGTGATTTTAATTTTGATTTACTTAATGCCTTGTGATGTTGAGATAGTTTCCTGTGTTCACTGGCCATTTGCATATATTCTTTGGAGAGATGTCTGTTCAAGTCCTTTATGCATTTTAAGAATTATCTTTAAAAAATTGTCTTTTAGTGGTTGCTGAGTTATAGTAGTTCTTTATGTATTCTGGATATTAATCCCTTACCAGATATATGTTTTGCAAATATTTTCTCCCATTCTGAGGATTGCCTTTTTACTTTCTTGATAGTGTCTTTTACTGAAAAAAAAGTCTAAAATGTTGATTAAGCCCAATTTATCTATTTTTCCTTTTGTTGCCTATACTTTGGTGTCATATTCATGTCATTGACAAATCAACTGTCACGAATCTTTTTCTGTAAAATTATAGTTTTAGTTCTTACATTGAGACCTGTTATCTGTTTTGAATTAATTTTTGTATCTGGTGTAAGGGTCCAATTTCATTCTTTTGTATTTGGAGATCCAGTTTTCCCAGCACTATTTATTGAAAAGACTGTCCTTTCTTTATTAATGATCTTGGTGCTCTTGTCAAAAATAATTAACCATATATTTATTTCTCAACTCCATTTGATTCCATTTTTCTGTATATCTATTCCCATGCTAGTGCCACACTTTGAATTATTGTAGCTTTGTAATAAAATCTGAAGTCAAAAAGTGTGCTCTTCCAACTTTATTCTTTTTTTTTCAAATTATTTTGAAAGTCCATATGAATTCAAAGATAGATTTTTCTTTTTATGCAAAATCATTGTTGAGATTTTTATAGAGATTACATTAAATCTATAGATGGCTTTGGGTAGTATTGTCTTTTTTTTTTTTCTTTTTTTTTAGTATTGTCATCTTAACAATATAAAATCTTCTGGTCCATGAATGTGGGATGTCTTTTCGTTTATTTATGTGTTCTTTAATGTATTACAGGAATGTTTTATAGTTTACAGTGTATAAGTACTTTCTATCCTGATTACATTTTTTTCTTAAGTACTTTATTATTTTTAATACTCTTTTAAATGGAATTATTTTGTTAATTTCCTCTTCAGATTTCTCATCATTAGTGTATAGAAATGCAGCTGATTTTTGCATGTTGACTTTATAACTTACAGTTTTTCTGAATGTCTTTGATATCTAACATTTTTATGGAATATTTAGGGTTTTTGTGTATAAAATTTTGCCATCTGTGAACAGAAATCATTTTAATTCTTCCTTTCCAGTTTGGACTTTTTTTGTTTGTTTACTTCTCTTAATGCTCTGGCTAAAACTTAAAATAGAAGTTGAATTGGAGGTAAACCATATTTGACACTAATGATAATGATAAAATGATATACGTCAGGCAGTAAGCTAAGTCATATTCATGTTCCTATTTATAGGGTGAAAAAAATGGGTATTATCATCCCCATTTTAGAGAAAAGGAGAATGAAGCAGAAACTAAATAAGTTGCATGAGACCACATATCTAGAATATGAGAGACCTATAGTTTGAATCAGATGTGTGTGACTTCAAAAACTACATAATGTCCTATATACTTTGCCTTTATGTCAATTACACAAGCAGTTCCATTAATGTATTTTCCAAATTTATGTATTTTTCATTTGCTCTGATTTATTATATATATATGTTTATATATATACATATATACAATATATGTATTTTTCATTTGCTCTGATTTATTTCAAAGGAAGGAGATTTACCTAACCAAAATTTACATTTTGTGGTTATTTGAAATTTTAAATATTTGCTGTGTGTAATAAGACTGAATGCTAAAATCTTTAATTAGAGCAGATGAATGCTCTATTCTTCCAAAACTGTGATAAAATCAATCAGAAGTAGTCATGGGTAACTTTTGGAGTTTACATCATAAATGACAAATCAGCTACACAGAAAATCCAAAAGATTCTTTAGGCTCAACTTGTATATTTTATCTGAATTACTAATTAAAACCAGACAGAGTACCTATATTTCTGTGATGATCCACGAAAAATGAAAATAAGTAATTTTGTATTTGTCTTTTAAGAGAAAATACACCATTATAAGAAAAAGCATAGGACAGCATCCTTCCTGGCTTATACCAAAAATGATCCTATATATATGAAAGAACTATAATTGCACAAGATGTACAGAGCACTGGTTTGGCAAGAAGATCAATCCTGTACTCTGGTGTATGACTGTGACTCAAATTTCCTTATCCTTTCCATAGTTTTATACTCACTCTTTCACTTAACATTCTCTTCTTTCCTAAAATACTTGCTTCCTTGTTCAGCACTTTTCCAAAAGTCCCAGGAAGTTAACAGCAGCAAAAAGCTCACTTCTGGAAGAATTATTAACTAGTTCAGGAGTTAGCTGATCAAAAAAACAACAGCAGGAATGACAGTCTTGCTTATAATGAGGCTTTTTAAAGATTCAAGAAAATAAACAGTTCTAATCTGCTAGATTTGCTGTAAATTTCTGATTATCATATATACCTATTTCTGATTATTATGGATAGAGTGTGCTTCCCTGCATACCCTATGTAGAAACAAACCATACATTTAGAAGGCTCTCTGTTAAGCACTAGGTGATATAAATTTGTATAAGATTTGGAAACTTCCAACTATGATTTAAGAGTAGATGAAACATAATAAAACTAGCTTTGTGACATAAGAGCTATTTGACTAATTCAGAATTCTGTAAAAAGAAAAAATTATAATAAGTACTTTTGTCCTGTATTTTTTTTTTTTTTTTTTTTTTTTTTTTTTTTTTTTTTTTTTTTTTTTTTTTTTTTTTTAAGATTTTATTTATTTATTTATTTTGTCATAGAGAGAGAAGCGAGAGTGAGCACAGGCAGACAGAGTGGCAGGCAGAGGCAGAGGGAGAAGCAGGCTCCCTGCCAAGCAAGGAGCCCGATGTGGGACTCGATCCCAGGACGCCGGGATCATGACCTGAGCCGAAGGCAGCTGCTTAACCAACTGAGCCACCCAGGCGTCCCCTTTTGTCCTGTATTTTGATATAGCTATACAATAACAGAATAAAGAAAGTTGAAACTAAAGTCATTGAAGAGAATTTTTAAAAAAATGGCACAAAAGCAAATAAATAACCTAGAGAATTAAGAAAGTCAAATTTAAAATGGAGACAGACTTCTCTCAACTGCTGCTAAAGTACTTACTTGGTCCTTCTAAGGAAGCTAAGGCCACGGTGGGTTGAGGCCCTTACTTCTTCCTATACCATCATCCAATGCCAGCAGTACCAGCCTGGCACCTGCCTGTACAATGGCCTCCATCTTAGAGCTTACCTGCATTTACTTGACCTTCATCCTGCATGATGATGAGGTGATTCAGATCAAGGGAAATAAGCTAAATGCCCTCATTAAATCACCTGGTGTAAATATTGACCCTTTCTGTTTGAGCTTGTCTGAGAAGTCGCTAGCCAATATCAACATCAGGATCCTCATATGGAATGTTGGGGCTAGTGGGTCTGCCCTGGTACTGGTGGTGCCCCAGCAGGAGGTCCTGTTCCCTCCATCACTGTTGCCCCAGCTAAGAAGGAAGTGGAAGCAAAGAAAGAAGAATCTGAGAAATCTGATGATGACATGGGCTTTGGTATTTTTACCACACTTCTTCTGTGACCTGTTCAGTAAAAAGCTGAACTCTTGGGGAGAGGGGAGTAGGAGTGGTAGAGACAGAATTCACAAGTGACATAAAAAGAAAATAGGTTCTTCGTATAAGAAGAAAATTACCTGGCAATGAATGAGTAGAAAATATTAGAATAGCACCTAACATTGAAAATATGGGAGTTTAAATACTGTAATAGGGTCACAGGTAGGATTTTTTTTATCTTTTGAGCAAAAATAAATAATGTGAAACTTTCAGAAAGAACATCATTCATCCACATCCTTTTCATCAGACCCATGTTGGGAAGGGATTTGCAAATTCAGACTATGAGATGGAAAAGAGACAAAATCATAAACCAAAAACTTGTCACAACCCATGACATGACTGGTAATAGATAGTGGTAGCATAAGCTATACCAATATAAATAATAGTGAATGCTGTGTTACTGAAAGCATTCAAGCAGAACTTAAGTGACTATATGTCACTACATTTCAGGGTGTCACAGAGAGTAAAAAATTAGAATAAGTAAATGACTTTTAAGCTTTATTTTAAAACCGAGATATTGTTTTTCTATAATGGTAGTCTTCTTTGTTTATATTGTTTTTCCTGATTCTGTTTTCCTAGTTACAAAATTTCATTTATTTGTCTTTGTTTTAAATATCAATTGCAAAATCTATCACTGTGCCTGAATTTACTACTACATGTTGTTTACTGTAGTGCAAATTATGACTAAGGAAATACAGAGTGAAAAACATCCTCTCAAGAGATAACATCTCATGAAATATGCATCTTGTGTCAAAATTTCATGCCATTATAATTTTTTCCTTATTACAGAATTAAAATATATTCTTTGTAGAAATTTAGAATTCAAATGAAATATAAATCATACTGTGAGTGAAGGAAGGAAAGCATTTTTTTAAAACTCTTCTCCCTCCCTCCCCTTTCATTTTTTGAACAGAGGATTAATGTTATAAGCTATATGGTCTAGAATGCTTCTAGGGCATACTTTTTAGTGGCCAGAATCACTGTATTTTTAAAAGTTAAACACACCTTCTGTCATGTGAGGACATAGTGAGAAGACAGGCATTTTGTGAGCCAGGAATTAGGCCCTCACCAGATTCCAAATCTGCCAGCACCTTGATCTTGGACTTCCTAGCCTCAGGAACTGTGAGTGAATGACAAGATAGAAAAACTTGCCTCAGAAAAGAGAACAAGAGGAAGTACTGACTGCCAGGGACTAATCAGCATGGATATAAATAACATGTCAGAACTAGAGTTCAGAATAATGATTGTAAAGATACTAGCTGGGGTTGAAAAGAGCATAGAAGACACTAGAGAATCCCTTTCTGGAGAAATTAAAGAACTAAAATCTAATCAAGTCAAAATTAAAAAGGCTATTAATGAGATGCAATAAAAATTGGAGGCTTTGTCAGAGAGGACAAATGAGGCAGAAGAGAGAATTGATGATACGGAAGAAAAATGATGGAGAATAAAGTAGCTGAAAAAAGAGAAAAAGCTACTGGATCACGAGGGTAGAATTTGAGCAATAAGTGATACCATAAAGCAAAACAAATTTGAATAATTGGGATCACAGAAGAAAAAGAGAGAGAGGGATGGAGGGAGAAGGTATATTTGAGCAAATTATAGCTGAGAACTTCCCTAATCTAGGGAAGGAAACAGGCATTTAAGTCCAGGAGACATAGAGAATACACCTCAAAAATCAATAAAAATAGGTCAACACCTTGACATATAATAGTGAAGCTTGCAAATTTCTGAGACAAAAAGAAAATACTGAAAGCAGCTCAGGACAAGAGGCCCTTAACCTACAAGGGTAGAAATGTTAGATAGGCAGCAGACCTATCCACAGAGATTTGGCAGACCAAGAAGGACTGGAGTGATATATTCATGGTGCAAAATGAGAAAAATTTGCAGCCAAAAATATTTTATCCAGCAAGGGTGTCATTCAGAATGGAAGGAGAGATAAAGAGCTTACAGGACAAACAGAAACTTAACAAGTTTGTGATCACTAAACCAGCCCTATGAGAAGTATTAAAGGGGATCCTTTAAGTGAAGAAAGAACCCAAAAGTAACATAGACCAGAAAGAAACAGAGACAATATAAAGAAACATTGACTTTACAGGTAATGCAATGGCACTAAATTCATATCTTTAATTACTCTGAATGTAAATGAGCTAAATGTCCCAATCAAAAGGCACAGGTTATCAGTTTGGATAAAAAAGCAAGACCCCTTGATATGCTGTCTGCAAGAGACTCATTTTAGACCCAAACACATCTCCCAATTGATATTGAAGGGGTGGAAACCCATTTATGATGGTAATGGACATCAAAAGAAAGTTGGGATAGCAATTCTTATATCAGACAAATTAGATATTAAACCAAGGACTATAATAAGAGATGAGGAAGGAAGGATACTATATCATAAATAAAGGGTCTATCCAATAAGAAGATCTAACAATTGTAAAATGTTTATGCCCCTAACATGGAAGCAGCCAATTATACAAACCAATTGATAAGAAAATTAAGGAAACACAATGATAATAATACAACAATAGGAGGGGACTTTAACACCCCATTCACTGCAATGGACAGGTCATCTACATAGAAGATCAAGAAGGAAACAGGGGCTTTGAATAACACAGACCAGACAGACATCAAAACCAGACAAAGAGCCCACCAAAAAGAATTACAGACCAATATCCCTGATGAATATGGATGCAAAAATTCTCACCAATAATTAGCCAATAGGATCCAATAGTACATTAAAAGTTTTATTCAGAGTCAAGATGGCGGAGAAGTAGCAGGCTGAGACTACTTCGGGTAGCGGAGATCAGCTAAATAGCTTATCTAAAGATTGCAAACACCTACAAATCCAACGGGAGATTGAAGAGAAGAATAGCAATTCTAGAAACAGAAAATCAACCACTATCTGAAAGGTAGGACTGGCGGAGAAGTGAATCCAAAGCGACGGGAAGATAGACCGCGGGGGGAGGGGCCGGCTCCCAGCGAGCGGCAGAGCAACGGAGCAACGGAGCAAAATCAGGACTTTTAAAAGTGTGTTCCGCTGAGGGACATCGCTCCAGAGGCTTAACTGGGGTGAAGCCCAGGCGGGGTCAGCGCGGCCTCAGGTCCCGCAGGGTCGCAGAAAGATCGGGGGTGTCTGAGTGTCGCAGAGCTTACAGGTATTGGAGCGGGGAAGCCGACTACAGAGACAGAGCCGAGGAGTGACTCTCAGCTCGGGGTTGCCCTGAACCAGTCGCAGGCTCAGTCAGCTCGGAGCGCGGCCGGAGGCCAGGGTGACGGGAGTCATTGGGCGCTGTTCTCTGAGGGCGCACTGAGGAGTGGGGCCCCGGGCTCTCGGCTCCTCTGGGCCAGAGACCGGGAGGCCGCCATCTTCATTCCTATCCTCCGGACTCTACGGAAAGCGCTCAGGGAACAAAAGCTCCCGAAAGCAAACCCGAGTGGATTACTCAGCGCGGCCCCGGGTAAGGGGGGTGCAACTCCGCCTGGGGCAAAGACGCTTGAGAATCACTACAACAGGCCCCTCCCCAAGAAGATCAACGGGAAACCCAGCCAGGACCAAATTCACCTACCAAGGAGTACAGTTTCAATACCAAGGAGAGCGGCGGAATTCAAAGGAGAAGAAAGCAAAGCACGGAACTCATGGCTTTCTCCCCATGATTTTTTAGCCTTGCAGTTAATTTAATTTTTTTTTTCTTTTTCAATTTTTTTTTCTTTTTCACTTCTTCTGCTAAATTTTTTTTAACTTTTACCGTTTTCTTTTTTAACGTTTTTTAAATAGTTTATCTAATATATATATATTTTTTTTCCTCTTTTTATATTTTTTCTTTATCGGCTTTCTTTTTTTTAATAGTTTTTTTTTTTTTCTTTTTGAACCCCTTTTTATCCCCTTTCTCCCCCCTCACAATTTGGGATCTCTTCTGATTTGGCTAAAGCATATTTTCCTGGGGTTGTTGCCACCCTTTTAGTATTTTACTTGCTCCTTCATAAACTCTTATCTGGACAAAATGACAAGGCGGAAAAATTCACAACAAAAAAAGAACAAGAGGCAGTACCAAAGGCTAGGGACCTAATCAATACAGACATGGGTAATATGTCAGATATAGAGTTCAGAATCACGATTCTCAAGGTTCTAGCCGGGCTTGAAAAAGGCATGGAAGATATTAAAGCAACCCTCTCGGGAGATATAAAAGCCCTTTCTGGAGAAATAAAAGAACTAAAATCTAACCAAGTTGAAATCAAAAAAGCTATTAATGAGGTGCAATCAAAAATGGAGGCTCTCACTGCGAGGATAAATGAGGCAGAAGAAAGAATTAGCGATATAGAAGACCAAATGACAGAGAATAAAGAAGCTGAGCAAAAGAGGGACAAACAGCTACTAGACCACGAGGGGAGAATTCGAGAGATAATTGACACCATAAGACAAAACAACATTAGAATAATTGGGATTCCAGAAGAAGAGGAAACAGAGAGGGGAGCAGAAGGTATGTTGGAGAGAATTATTGGAGAGAATTTCCCCAATATGGCAAAGGGAACAAGCATCAAAATTCAAGAGGTTCAGAGAACCCCCCTCAAAATCAATAAGAATAGGTCCACACCCCGTCACCTAATAGTAAAATTTACAAGTCTTAGTGACAAAGAAAAGATCCTGAAAGCAGCCCGGGAAAAGAAGTCTGTAACGTACAATGGTAAAAATATTAGATTGGCAGCAGACTTATCCACAGAGACCTGGCAGGCCAGAAAGAGCTGGCATGATATATTCAGAGCACTAAACGAGAAAAACATGCAGCCAAGAATACTATATCCAGCTAGGCTATCATTGAAAATAGAAGGAGAGATTAAAAGCTTCCAGGACAAACAAAAACTGAAAGAATTTGCAAATACCCAACCAACTCTACAGGAAATATTGAAAGGGGTCCTCTAAACAAAGAGAGACCCTAAAAGTAGTAGATCAGAAAGAAACAGAGACAATATACAATAACAGTCACCTTACAGGCAATACAATGGCACTAAATTCATATCTCTCAATACTTACCCTGAATGTTAATGGGCTAAATGCCCCAATCAAAAGACACAGGGTATCAGAATGGATAAAAAAACAAAACCCATCTATATGTTGCCTACAAGAAACTCATCTTAAATCCTAAGACACCTCCAGGTTTAAAGTGAGGGGGTGGAAAAGAATTTACCATGGTAATGGACATCAGAAGAAAGCAGGAGTGGCAATCCTTATAGCAGATCAATTAGATTTTAAGCCAAAGACTATAATAAGAGATGAGGAAGGACACTATATCATACTCAAAGGAACTGTCCAACAAGAAGATCTAACAATTTTAAATATCTATGCCCCTAACGTGGGAGCAGCCAACTATATAAACCAATTAATAACAAAATCAAAGAAACACATCGACAAGAATACAATAATAGTAGGGGATTTTAACACTCCCCTCACTGAAATGGACAGATCATCCAAGCAAAAGATCAACAAGGAAATCAAGGCCTTAAATGACACACTGGACCAGATGGACATCACAGATATATTCAGAACATTTCATCCCAAAGCAACAGAATACACATTCTTCTCTAGTGCACATGGAACATTCTCCAGAATAGATCACATTCTTGGTCCTAAATCAAGTCTCAACCGGTATCAAAAGATTGGGATCATTCCCTGCATATTTTCAGACCACAATGCTCTGAAGCTAGAACTCAATCACAAGAGGAAATTTGGAAAGAACCCAAATACATGGAGACTAAACAGCATCCTTCTAAAGAATGAATGGGTCAACCAGGAAATTAAAGAAGAATTGAAAAAATTTATGGAAACAAATGATAATGAAAACACAACGGTTCAGAATCTGTGGGACACAACAAAGGCAGTCCTGAGAGGAAAATATATAGCGGTACAAGCCTTTCTCAAGAAACAAGAAAGGTCTCAGGTACACAACCTAACCCTACACCTAAAGGAGCTGGAGAAAGAACAAGAAAGAAACCCTAAACCCAGCAGGAGAAGAGAAATCATAAAGATCAGAGCAGAAATCAATGAAATAGAAACCAAAAAAACAATAGAACAAATCAACGAAACTAGGAGCTGGTTCTTTGAAAGAATTAATAAGATTGATAAACCCCTGGCCAGACTTATCAAAAAGAAAAGAGAAAGGACCCAAATAAATAAAATCATGAATGAAAGAGGAGAGATCACAACGAACACCAAAGAAATACAATTATAAGAACATACTATGAGCAACTCTACACCAACAAATTTGACAATCTGGAAGAAATGGATGCATTCCTAGAGACATATAAACTACCACAACTGAACCAGGAAGAAATAGAAAGCCTGAACAGACCCATAACCAGTAAGGAGATTGAAAAAGTCATCAAAAATCTCAAAACAAACAAAAGCCCAGGGCCAGACGGCTTCCCAGGGGAATTCTACCAAACATTTAAAGAAGAACTAATTCCTATTCTCCTGAAACTGTTCCAAAAAATAGAAATAGAAGGAAAACTTCCAAACTCATTTTATGAGGCCAGCATCACCTTGATCCCAAAACCAGACAAGGATCCCAACAAAAAAGAGAACTACAGACCAATATCCTTGATGAACACAGATGCAAAAATTCTCGCCAAAATACTAGCCAATAGGATTCAACAGTACATTAAAAGGATTATTCACCATGACCAAGTGGGATTTATTCCAGGGCTTCAAGGTTGGTTCAACATCCGCAAATCAATCAATGTGATACAACACATTAATAAAAGAAAGAACAAGAACCATATGATACTCTCCATAGATGCTGAAAAAGCATTTGACAAAGTACAGCATCCCTTCCTGATCAAAACTCTTCAAAGTGTAGGGATAGACGGCACATACCTCAATATTATCAAAGCCATTTATGAAAAACCCACCGCAAATATCATTCTCAATGGAGAAAAACTGAAAGCTTTTCCGCTAAGGTCAGGAACACGGCAGGGATGTCCGTTATCACCACTGCTATTCAACATAGTACTAGAAGTCCTAGCCTCAGCAATCAGACAACAAAAGGAAATTAAAGGCATCCAAATTGGCAAAGAAGAAGTCAAACTATCACTCTTTGCAGATGATATGATACTATATGTGGAAAACCCAAAAGACTCCACTCCAAAACTGCTAGAACTTGTACAGGAATTCAATAAAGTGTCAGGATATAAAATCAATGCACAGAAATCAGTTGCATTTCTCTACACCAACAACAAGACAGAAGAAAGAGAAATTAAGGAGTCAATCCCATTTACAATTGTACCCAAAACTGTAAGATACCTAGGAATAAACCTAACCAAAGAGACTAAGAATCTATACACAGAAAACTATAAAGTACTCATGAAAGAAATTGAGGAAGACACAAAGAAATGGAAAAATGTTCCATGCTCCTGGATTGGAAGAATAAATATTGTGAAAATGTCTATGCTACCTAAAGCAATCTACACATTTAATGCAATTCCTATCAAAGTACCATCCATTTTTTTCAAAGAAATGGAACAACTAATCCTAAAATTCATATGGAACCAGAAAAGACCTCGAATAGCCAAAGGAATATTGAAAAAGAAAGCCAAAGTTGGTGGCATCACAATTCCGGACTTCAAGCTCTATTACAAAGCTGTCATCATCAAGACAGCATGGTACTGGCACAAAAACAGACACATAGATCAATGGAACAGAATAGAGAGCCCAGAAATAGACCCTCAACTCTATGGTCAACTCATCTTCGACAAAGCAGGAAAGAATGTCCAATGGAAAAAAGACAGCCTCTTCAATAAATGGTGTTGGGAAAATTGGACAGCCACATGCAGAAAAATGAAATTGGATCATTTCCTTACACCACACATGAAAATAGACTCAAAATGGATGAAGGATCTCAATGTGAGAAAGGAATCCATCAAAATCCTCGAGGAGAACACAGGCAGCAACCTCTTCGACCTCAGCCGCAGCAACATCTTCCTAGGAACATCACCAAAGGCAAGGGAAGCAAGGGCAAAAATGAACTATTGGGATTTTATCAAGATCAAAAGCTTTTGCACAGCAAAGGAAACAGTGAACAAAACCAAAAGACAACTGACAGAATGGGAGAAGATATTTGCAAATGGCATATCAGATAAAGGGCTAGTGTCCAAAATCTATAAAGAACTTAGCAAACTCAACACCCAAAGAACAAATAATCCAATCAAGAATGGGCAGAGGACATGAACAGACATTTCTGCAAAGAAGACATCCAGATGGCCAACAGACACATGAAAAAGTGCTCCATATCACTCGGCATCAGGGAAATACAAATCAAAACCACCATGAGATATCACCTCACACCAGTCAGAATGGCTAAAATTAACAAGTCAGGAAATGACAGATGCTGGCGAGGATGTGGAGAAAGGGGAACCCTCCTACACTGTTGGTGGGAATGCAAGCTGGTGCAACCACTCTGGAAAACAGCATGGAGGTTCCTCAAAATGTTGAAAATAGAACTACCCTATGACCCTGCAATTGCACTGCTGGGTATTTACCCTAAAGATACAAACGTAGTGATCCGAAGGGGCACGTGCACCCGAATGTTTATAGCAGCAATGTCTACAATAGCCAAACTATGGAAAGAACCTAGATGTCCATCTACAGACGAATGGATAAAGAAGATGTGGTATATATACACAATGGAATACTATGCAGCCATCAAAAAAATGAAATCTTGCCATTTGCGACGACGTGGATGGAACTAGAGGGTATCATGCTTAGCGAAATAAGTCAATCGGAGAAAGCAACTATCATATGATCTCCCTGATATGAGGGAGAGGAGATGCAACATGGGGGGTTGAGTGGGTAGGAGAAGAGTAAATGAAACAAGATGGGATTGGGAGGGAGACAAACCATAAGTGACTCTTAATCTCACAAAACAAACTGAGGGTTGATGGGTGGAGGGGGTTGGGAGAGGGGGGTGGGGTTATGGATATTGGGGAGGGTATGTGCTATGGTGAGTGCTGTGAAGTGTGTAAACCTGGCGATTTGCAGACCTGTACCCCTGGGGATAAAAATATATGTTTATAAAGCTGTAAAAAAAAAAAAAAAAGAAAAAAGAAAAGAAAGGATGAATACCCAAGTTTTGTAGCAACATGGACGGGACTGGAAGAGATTATGCTGAGTGAAATAAGTCAAGCAGAGAGAGTCAATTATCATATGGTTTCACTTATTTGTGGAGCATAACAAATAGCATGGAGGACAAGGGGAGATGGAGAGGAGAAGGGAGTTGAGGGAAATTTGAAGGGGAGGTGAACCATGAGAGACTATGGACTCTGAAAAACAATCTGAGAATTTTGAAGGGGTGGGGGGTGGGAGGTTGGGGGCACCAGGTTGTGGGTATTGTAGAGGGCACGGATTGCATGGAGCACTGGGTGTGGTGCAAAAATAATGAATACTGTTATGCTGAAAAAATTAAAAAATTTAAAAAAAAAAAGTTTTATTCACTGTGACCAATGGAATTTATTCCTGAGCCACAAGTGTGGTCCAGCATCTGCAAATCAATCAGTGTGACACACTACATTGATAAAAGAAAGGACAAGAACCATATGATCCTCTCAATAGAGGCAGAAAAAACATTTAACATAGAGTATCCTTCCTTGATTAAAACTCTTCAAAGTCTAAGTATAGAGGGAACATACCTCAATATCATAAAAGCCATCTACAAAAAGCCCACAATGATTATCATTCTCAATAGAGAAAAACTAAAACTTTTCCCCTAAGGTCAAGAACATGACATGGATGTCCATCTCACCAACTGTAGTTCAGCATAGTACTAGAGGTCCTAGCCTCAGCAATCAGACAGAAAAAAGAAATAAAGGCATCTGAATCAGCAGAGAAGTCAAGCTCTCACTCTTCGCAGATGACATGATACTCTATGTGAAAAACCCAAAAGACTCCATCCCCAAATTTCTAGAACTCATAGAGGAATTCAGCAAAGTGGCAGGATATAAAAATCAAAGCACAGAAATCAGTTGCATTTCTATACACTAACAATAAGACAGAAGAAAGAGAAATTAAGGAGCCGATCCCATTTACTACACCCAAAACCATACAATACCTAGGAATAAACCTAACCAAAAAGGCAAAGGATCTGTTCTCTGAAAACTATGGAATACTCATGAAAGAAATTGAGGAAGACACAAAGAAACGGAAAAAGGTTCCATGCTCATAGATTAGAAGAATGAATGTTATTTAAAATGTCTATGCTACCTAGAGCAATCTAAACGTCCAATGCAATCTCTACAAAATACCATCAACTTTTTTCACAGAGCTAGAACAAATAATCCTAAAATTTGTATGGAACCTGTAAGACCCCAAATAGGCAGAGGAATGTTGAAAAAGAAAACCAAAGCAGGTGGCATCACAATGCTGGGCTTCAAGCTCTATTACAAAGCTATAATCATCAAGACAGTGTGGTACTGGCACAAAAACAGACACATAGATCAGTGGAACAGAATAGAGAACCCAGAAATAGACTCTCAACTCTATGGTCAACTAATCTTTGACAAAGCAGGAAAGAATATCCAATGGAAAAAAGACAGTTTCTTCAACAATTGATGTTGGGAAAATTGGACAGCCACACTCAGAAGAATGAAACTTGGCCATTTCCTTATACCATACACAAAAATAGGCTCAAAATGGATGAAAGACCTCAATGTAAGACAGGAATACATCAAAATCCTAGAGGAGAACATAGGTAGCAACCTCTTTGACCTCAGCCACAGCAATTTCTTGCTAGACACATCTCCAAAGGCAAGGGAAACAAAGGTAAAAATAAACTATTGGGATTTCATCAAAATAAGAAGCTTTTGCACAGCAAAGAAAACAGTCAACCAAAAGACAACTGACAGAACGGGAGAAGATATTTGCTGATGACATGTCAAATAAAGGGCTAGTACCCAAGATCTATAAAGAACTTATCAAACTCAACACCCAAAGAATAAATAATCCAATTGAGAAATGGACAGAAGATGTGAACAGACATTTCTCCAAAGAAGCCATCCAAATGACCAACAGGCACATGAAAAAATGCTCAACATCACTCATCATCATGGAAATACAAATCAAAACCACAATGAGATACCTCCTCCCACCAGTCAGAATGGCTAAAATTAACAAGTCAGGAAATGAAAGATGTGAGAATGTAGAGAAAGGGGAACCCTCTTACACTGTTGGTAGGAATGCAATTTGGTGTAGACACCATGGAAAACAGTATGGAGGTTCCTCAGAAAGTTGAAAATAGGGGCACCTGAGTGGCTCAGTCGGTTAAGCATCTGCATTCAGCTCAGGTTATGATCCCAGGGTCCTGAGATCAAGCCTCACATCAGACTCCCTATGGAGAGACTGCTTCTCCCTTTCTGTCTGCTGCTCCCCCTGCTTGTGCATGCTCTCTCTCTCTCCTTCTCTCCATCAAATAAATAAATAAAATCTTTTTTAAAAATTTGAAAATAGAGCTACCCTATGACCCAGCAATTGTACTACTAGATATTTACCCCGAAAAAACAAATGTAGTGATCCGAAGGGGCATCTGTACTCCAGTGTTTATGGCGGCAATGTCCACAATAGCCAGACTATGGAAAGAGCCCAGATATCCATCAAGAGATGAATGGATAAAGAAGATATGGTGTGTGTATATATATATATATATATATATATATATATATATATATATATTTACACACATACACACATACACATATATATATGCATATTTAATGATATATATATATATACACACACACACACATATATAATGGAATATTACTCAGCCATCAAAAAAATGGAATCTTGCCATTTGTAACAACATGGTTGGAACTAGAGGTTATTATACTAAGCAAAACAATTCAATCAGAGAAAGATAGCTACCTTATGATCTCACTCAGTGGAATTAAAGAAACAAAACAGAGGATCATTGTGGAAGGGAGGGGAAAAATAAAACTATCATGATGATATCAGAGAGGGAGACAAACTATAAGAGACTCTTAATCATGGGAAACAAACTGAAGGCCGCTGGAGGGGAGGGAGATGGGAGACTGAGGTAACTGAGTTATGGACATTAAGGAAGACATGATGAAATGAGCACTGGGTGTTATATAAGTCTGATGAATCACTGAACTCTACTTCTGAAACTAATTATATACTATATGTTAATTAATTTAATTTAAATTTTAAAAAATTAAACACAGGATATGTTTTTTTCTCTTTATTTCACACCTCCAAATAGAGACAGTAGTTATAATTGAATCCAGGCTTTTTATGAGAACCAACCTGTCCCTCTCTCTCTTCTGTTTACTAGTAGAATCTAGAATGTCCCAAGATGCAGGGTGGGCTTGGGAGTGGAAGGAAATAGGGGTTTGGTGGACATTAGGTTTAGAGATAGCTCTCTGTCCTGGGGTACCAGACCATTGGGATTTCAGATATATTGCCAGATAACAAATTTGTTCCTTGGAGGACTTGTGTAGAAGAATGGCTGAAATATGAGTGCAAGTCCAGTATTACTTGATTACCTAGTCACATATTTTCCACTAGCACTATACTTTATCTCTGATTCCTCACAATTCCCTCTGCCCTAAGATAGTCACTAGAACACCTTAATGCATAAACTTTCTGTCTTCCTTCTATGATATGTCCAAGAGGTTGTGTTTTTGATGTAATCCTCCAAAGTATATATATATATTTCTAAATATTTTATTTATTTATTTGACAGAGAGAGAGAGATCACAAGTAGGCCGAGAGGCAGACAGAGAGGGGGGGGGAAGCAGGCTCCCTGCTGAGCAGACAGCCCCATGCGGGGCTCGATCCCAGGACCCTGAGATCATGACCTGAGCTGAAGGCAGAGGCCTAACCCACTGAGCCACCCAGGTGCCCCCAAAGTATATATTTTTAATATTTATGATTTAGCAATTATTTTCCATATTGTTAAATATATTTTATAATGTAATTTTGAAAGTTTGTGTCTGTACCTAATTATTGGACACATGAGAGGCAAACCTTGTTAGTATCTACCCAAACACTGTTCTCTCTCTTTTTCCTGACAGTCTAACCCTGATTTTGTTTTGGGTTGCAGTGTGTTTAGCCCTCAGGAAATGATTGGAGATTGTTCCAAATTAATAATGAAAATTCTCTTTTTCCAGGTACCCACTTTCCCAGCTTCCTTGCCGCTAGAACTTGCCATGTGACCCTCTTCTGACAAACAAGAAGTCAGGGCAAGTCTGCTGAGGTAAGGAAACTTCTGGGAAATATTGCCCCCTTCTCATGATAAATGGAAAGCTTCATTTGCTGTTTACTTCTTTTTATCCAGGCATGTTGCTTGGATCTGTGATCCTAACTTTATGGCCAGATAAAAATAAGACTAATAATGCTGTCAAATGAGGATGGCAGACAAGGATAGAAGGAGCCTGTTCCCTGGATAAGATCACAGAAACAAACTGGGGATAGACTATCTCCAGACTAGAAATATGGTTTTCTGTGTCTTGCAGCTAAATATAATCTATGATGTTTCCAAATACTTCCCTTTTACAAGCAGAGAGCTTTGACGAACATTTACATATGTAATCTCTGATTATGTCTTCATGATGAATTCCTAAAGATAGAATTACTAATTCATGGAAGATGCCAAACACTTAAGACCTTTGATATATATTACCAATTGCCCTCAAGAAAGACAGTACAAACTGAGGATTCAATAAACATTATAGAAACTTTTAAAAAAATGAAATTATACCAAAAAAATGTCAAACTTTCTGAAAAAGAATCTATTTTCTACAACTTCCTGGAAAGCCCAGCAGAATTCCAACCCCCACAAAAAAAATCAGTGTCTGTAAAGTCTGGAAAACATAATTAAATATGTATAATGTCAGGAAGGACATCTTCAGTCTGTAACTGCATATATCCATAAAGAAATCATCTAAGCCTCTAGGCTTATGGGCACCAGGTAGAACTATCAACTGACAGTGCTGTTGGATTTTTTTTTTAATTCTAGTATAGTTAACATACAGTGTTAAATTAGTTTCAATGCTCATAGTAAGTATACTCTTAATCCCCTTCGCCTATTTCTCCCATTTCCTCACCAACCTCCCCTCTAGTAACCATCAGTTCTCTGTAGTTAAGAGTCTGTTTTTTGTTTGCCTTTTCTTTTTATTGTTTGTTTTGTTTCTTAAACTGTACATATGAGTGAAATCACATAGTACTTGTCTTTCTCTGACTAACTTATTTAACTTAGCATTATACCCTCTAGATCTATCATGTTCTTATAAGTGATAAGGTTTCCTTCCTTTCATGGCTGAGTAATATTCCATTGTACGTATATGCCCCATCTTCTTTATCCATTCATCTATCAATAGATAAATGAGTTGTTTCCATAATTTGGCTATCATAAATGATGCTGCTATAAATATAGGGGTGTATATATCTTTTTAAATTGGTGTTTTTATTTTTGGTGGGTAAATACCCAATAGTGGAATTACTGAATCACATGGTAATTCTCTTTAATTTTTTGAGGAGCCTCCATACTGTTTTCCACAGTGGCTGCAACGGTATGCAGCCCCACAAACAGTGCAAAAGTGTTCCTTTTTTTCCCACATCCTTGCCAATACCTGTTGTTTCCTGTGTTGTTGATTTAGCCAGTCTGACAGATATGAGGTGATACCTCATTGTAGTTTTGATTTACATTTCGCTGACAATATCGAGCATATTTCCATGTGTCTATTGGCCATTTATACACCTTCTTTGGAGAAACGTCTCTTCTTCTGCCCACTTTTAACCAGATTACTTGTTTTTTTGGTGTTGAGTTGTATACGTTTTTTATGTATTTTGGATACTAACTTTTTATGGCATATGTCATTTGCAAACATCTTCTCTCATTCAGTAATTGTTATTTCCTCTGCTGTGCGAAGCTTTTAAATTTGATGTAGTTCCAATAGTTTATTTTTGCTTTCATTTCCTTTACCTCGGGAGACATATCTAGAAAGATATTGCTACTGCTGATGTCAGAGAAATTACTGTCTGTGTTCTCTTCTAGGATTTTTATTGTTTCATGTCCCACATTTAGGGTTTTTTTTTTTTGTATGTATGGTATAATAAAGTGGTCCAGTTTTATTATTTTTGGTTCATTCATACATGGGACTTTTTAAAAATTTTTTAAATTTAAAATTTTTAAAATTTCTCATTCTTCACCCATAATGTATAGTAATACAATGGATTTTTGTATATTATTTATATCCTGTAACCTTACTGAATTCATCTATCAGTTCTGGTAGTTTTTTGGTGAAGTCTTTAGGGTTTTCTGTATATAGTATCATGTCATCTGCAAATAGTGAAGGTTTTACTTTTCCTTACCTGTTTAGATGCCTTTTATTTCTTTTTGTTGTCTCATGGCTGTGGCTAGGACTTTCAGTACTATCTTGAATAAAAGTGGTGGAAGTGGATATCCTTTGTCTTGTTCTTGACCTTAGGGGAAAGATTCTCAGTTTTTCACCATTTAGTATGATGTTAGCTGTAGGTTTTTCATAAAAGGGCTTTATTATGTTGAAGTATGTTCCCTCTAATCATGAATGGATGCTTTTTCTGCATCTATTGAAATGATCATATGGTTTTTATCCTTTCACTTATTGATGTGATGTATTACATTGATTGATTTGCAAATACTGAACCCACTTGCATCCCAGAAATAAATCCCACTTGATTGTGAAGAATGATTTCTTAATGCATTGTTGGATTCTCTTTGCTAATATTTTGTTGAAGATTTTTACATCTGTTTATCAGAAATGTTGGCCTATAGTTCTCTTTTTTTGTAGTGTCTTTATCTACTTTGGTATAAGGGTAATGCTGGCTTCATAGAATGAATATGGAAGGTTTCCTTCATCTTTTATTTTTTGAAATAGTTTGAGAAGAATAGATATTAATCCCTCTTTAGATATTAGTAGATTTCACCTGTGAAACCATCCACTCCTGGACTTTACTGGTAATTGGTCTGTTCAGTTATTTTCTATTTCTTCCTCCTTCAGTTTTGGGAAGTTATATGTTTCTTGGAAATTATCCATTTCATTTCTTCTGATTGTCCAACTTGTTGGCATATAATTTTTCATGGTATTTTCTTATAATTGTATTATAATTGTATTAATTGTATTAATATGGCATTATTAATATTAATATGGCATTAATATGTATTTATATGGTATTAATATGGTAATATTAATATGGTATTATGTGTTATTTCTCCTCTTTTACTTCTGATTTTGAGTTCTCTTTTTCTCTCTCTTAAAAGCTAAAGGTTTATCAGTTTTGTTGATCATTCAAAGAATCGCTCCTGGTTTCATCTGTTCTCTTAGGGTTTCTGTTGTTGTTTATTTCTATTTCATTTATTTCTGCTATCATCTTTATTGTTTCTTCTGCACTTTTTGGGGTTTTTGGTGTTTTTTTTTTCTCTTTTTCTAGCTCCTTAGGTACAAGGTTAGGTTGTTTATTTGAGATTTTTCTTGCTTCTTGAGATAGAACTGTATTGCTGTAAGCTTCCCTCTTAGAACAACGTTTGGTGCATCCCAAAGATTTTGGATCATTGTGTTTTCATTTTCATTTGTCTATGTATTTTTTTAATTTACTCTTTGATTTCTTGGTTGACCCATTCATTGTATAGTAATATGTTACTTAACCTCCATGTATTTATGTTCTTTACAGAGTTTTTCTTGTCATTGATTTCTTGTTCCATAGTGCTGTGATCAAAAAGATATATGGTATGACTTCAGTCTTTTTGTATCTTTTTTTGTGGCTTAACTTGTGATCCGTTCTGAAGAATGTCCCATTTGCGCTTGAAAACAATGTGTATTTGCTCTTTGAGGATGGTATGTTCTAAATACATCCATTAGATCCATGACATCCAAATGTGTCATGAAAAGCCACTGTTTCCCATTGATTTTCTGTTTGAATGATCTTACATTGAAGTAAGTGTGTTGTTAAAATGTCCTATTATTATTTTACTACTATCAATTCTTCATGTTTGTTATTAGCAGCTTATATGTTTGGATGCTCCCATGTTGGGTGCATAAATTTTACAGTTGTTATATTTTCTTATTGTATTTTTCTTTTTACAATCATGTAGTGTCCTTCTTTGTTCTTGTTACAGTTTGTTGTAAAGTCTGTTTTGTTTGGTGTAAATATTGCTACCCTGGCTTTCTTTTCACTTCTATTTGCATGATAAATTCTTTTCTATGCCTTTACTTTCAATCTGCATGTATCTTTAGGTCTGAAATGAGTCTCTTGTAGGAAGCATATACCTGCATCTACTTTTTAATACATTCCATCACCCTATATCTTTTGGTTGGAACCTTCAGTACATTTATATTCAAAGTTATTATTGGTAGATATATACTTATTGCCATTTAATTTGTTTTATAGTTGTTTTTCTAGTTCCTTTCTTTGTCTCTCTTACTCTCTTCTCTCGTCATTTGCTGGATTCCTTTAGTGATATTCTTGGATTCCTTTCTTTTTTTTGCCTATATATTACCAGTTTTTGATTTATGGTTACCATTAGGTTTATATATAACATCTTATTCATATAGAAGTCTTTATTAAGTTGATGGTTTCTTAAGTTTGAACCCATTTTTTAAAAATTTTTATATATTTGAAATAGAGAAAGAGAGAGAGTGTGTGCATGCACGAGTCAGGGAGTTGGAGAAACAGACTCCTTGCTGAGCAGGGAGTCAAATATGGGACTTGATCCCAGGACCCTGAGATCATGACCTGAGCTGAAGGCAGATGCTTAACCGACTGAGTCACCCAGGCACCCTAAACCCATTTTAAAAACACTAAATTTTTACTCGGCCACATGTTTTAAGTTTTATGGAGTTATACCTTACATTCTTTTATTTTGTGAATCCCTTGACTGATTTTTTATATATATACTTAATTTTATTGCTTTTATGCTTGCTCTCTTTCTTATCTCTACATATTGTCTTTTCTTTCCACTCAGAAAATGCCCTTTAACATATTTTTGTAAGGCTGGTTCATTGATTATGAGTTCCTTTAATATTTGATAATCTGGGGAACTCTTTATTTCTCCTTCTATTCTGAGTGATAGCCTTGCTGGACAGAGTATTCTTGGTTGCAAGTCTTTTTTCTTTCAGCACTTAGAATATATCATGCCACTCTCTTTTTGCCTGCAAAGTTTCTTCTAGGAAATCAGCTGGTAGCCTTATGGGGGCTTCCCTTGTATTTGACTGTTTTATTTTCTCTTGCTGAAATTCTGTCACTACTTTTTGCCTGTTTAATTACTATGTGTCTTGGTGTGGACCTGCTTGGGTTGATTCTGTCAGAGGCAGGAGGGGATCTCTGTGCCTCCTGGTTGTGGATTTTTGTTTTATGGCTATAATTTTTTTCAAATAAATTGGCTGCTGCCTTCTCTTTCTCTCCTCCTTCCAGAATCCCTATAATGTGAATATTATTATGCTTGATGTTTTTGCTGAGTTTCTGAAGGCTATTTTCATTGTTTATTATTTTTTTCTCTCTCTCTTGTTCAGCTTGATTATTCTCCACTACTCTGTCCTCCAGGTCCCTGATCCATTCTTCTTCTTCTTTTAGTCTACAATTTTTCCCTCTAGTGTATTTTAAACTTCAGTTTTGAGTTCTTTCTCTTTGGTTTGTTCTTTTTTATGTTTTCTATCTCTTTGTTGATGGGGTCTTCCACACTTTTCTCCAATCTAATGGGTATCTTTATGACCAATACTTTAAATTCCTTATCAGACATGTTACTTATCTTCATTTTGTTTGGCTCTCTTGCTGTGATTATTCTTTCATTTGGTACATATTTCTCTGTCTCCTCATTTTGTCTAACTCTCTGTGTCTGTTTCTGTGTGTTAAGAAAGTCAGCTATGCCTCCTCCTCTTGAAAGTGGTACCCTTATGAAGAAGAGGACTCGCAGTGCCTGACAGAGCAATGTCCACTGTGCACCATACCTGGCATTTTAGGGGTATCTCCTTTGCATGTGCCCTACTGTTGTGGTGGAGCTGCATTTGCCTTCAGTCCAGTTGTGTGCAATGTGCGTTTTTGCCTATTGGGGGCAAGCTTTTGTCTCTATGTTAGTGGGCCAGTCTGGGACTGCCTTGGGCTTGAGATGCGTCAGACCACACATTTTTCAGAGATGAAGTGGTACCAAACTGCAGGGTGGTTTCCATGTGTTGTCTCCTGAGAAGCTGTCATTGGTAGGTGGGGCCTGTATTCCATCTTGATGCCTGCCACCGGCCTACAGTGGGACTAGTGTGTGTAGTTATCTAACCTTCCCCCTGGGGCAGGAGTCACTTCAAAATGGAGCTGGCCCTTGTCAGGTCTGCTGGCACACTGCCAGGGTTGTGGCACTGCTTTGGATGGGCTCTAGCTAAGGGCATATTGGAGGGGGCAGGGCCACAAGAAAATGTGGAGGTGGGAAGCAGACTGCCAGCAAGGTCCACACTGGTGTGCTGTGGGACGGTACCTGCAGTAGCCCAGGAAAACTGCTGAGGCAGGCTAGGTTGGAAAGGGGAAGACTCATAGAAGCATGTGGGAGTGCAGTGTGCTGTTAGAAACCTAGGTGAAGAATGTTGTCAATGTGCTAGTTCCCGCAGATGTCCTTGTATCTAGGCTGGGGGGCAGGGATTGAAATGGCACCTGCCAGCTTTTTTGTTCTTGGGAGACGTTTCCCAAAGATCCCTGCCCTCCAGCACAAGCTCTGAGATTATTAAATAAATCTCCTTCCCACAAACCTGTGGAATTTTAAAAATTGCTCCTTCTATGCTGTATCTCAGCAGGGCTCTTTGTTGTGCTATCTCTTAAAGGGCCTTTAAGGGCAGGGACTCAGTTTCCTATTGCCCTTCTGACTCTCCCAGAGCCAAGCCTGCTGATTTTTAAAGTTGGTGTTAAGCTCCATTGATTGTAAGAACTCATGAAGTTAGGCTCCTCTGATTTTCAAAGCCAAATGTTATGAGGGTTGGTCTTCCCAGTGTGAGTCCCTCGTGCTTGGGGTGCCTAGTATGGGGGTCTGCTCCTCTCCCCTCTTTGCACCAGCAGCATCCCTACCTCCTGTAGGCACTCCCATGGGTCTCTTTGGCTTCCAACCTGTCTGTGCTCTTCCTTCCCACTTTTATATGGCCTCTTCTCTACATTTAGCTGTGGAGAGCCTGTTCTGCGAATCCTTGGGTTGTTTTCTGTGTTATTTACACTGATGTGGATGTTATCTCATCCACATCATTTATGGAATGTATTTATGGAATGAAGCGAGCTTAGGATTCTTCTACTCTGCCATCGTCCCTGGAAGTTCAACTGACAATGCTGTTTGAGTTAAAAATTCAAGTACCTCAATTAGCATGTACAAAAACAGTTGCTTCAGCACAGCATATCTCTGTGGCTAATGTGCTTGTCCCTTGAAGACTGTCATAGGAGAGCCTGCAAAAATAAAACTGTCCCTGAAATTCTTTTCACAGAACTTAGGGCTAAATTTCTTTTTCTTTTTTTCTTTCTTTTCTTTTTCTTTTTTTTTTTTTTTACGATTTTATTTATTTGACAGAGAGCGAGAGAGCATAAGCAGGGGGAGTGGGAGGGGGAGAAGCAGGCTCCCTGATGAGCAGGGAACCTGATGTGGGGCTGGATCCAGGAACCCTGGGATCATGAACTCAGCCAAAGGCAACCACTTAACCGGCTGAGCCACCCCGGTGCCCCTAGAGCTGTTTCTGAACTTAAAAATCCCCACTGCTCTGTTTTCTCTGGTGAAGTTCATTTCAAAGAGTTATAAAGCCAACCAGCAGCAGTAGCATACTAAGTGCAATGAAATGGTGGGAAAACATACGGCAGACTGATTACTCTAATAGAGCTCGATTAATGACACAGCAGACCCCCATTATCAGGTTAAATTAACTGAGAGGTGAAAGAAAAGTGGAAGTTACAGAATGTCCTTTTGACAGGTTTTTATTTGTTGATCTCTGCACTGTCGCTCTATTTGACTAGTCTATTCTTCCCTGAACCCCACTATGACTGTTCCTAAATCTAAACTTATATGCTAAGAGATGTTTAAAGGAAATTTCCAGGCCATATAATGTCATTTTCCCTAAAAAAAAAAAAAATTTTCCAGCTTCCTCTGGAGTCAGTTAGCCATAGGAATACATGGCATTTCCATATATCTATCCACTTAATTAGAATAACAAGTTCATTCCTACCACTCCTGACTGCTGTTTTTAGTAAAATGGGCCTATTTACTTCTATCTCTATCTTCATTCATATCATGGGATGGTGAGGTTAATGAAACATGTGGTACAGTGAGACCAGGGATATAGGATAAGCACTATGAAGAACACATTATTTATTTTATTGACATAGGTATAAAAGACAACTACATGAGACTGTTATGGTTTGGTAAAGTCAAGAGACGAAAAAAATATGTCTACTTTTCCAAAATACTTAAATCCAACTCTAAAAGCTTGGTTGCTGTCACTGTTGTTAAAAGAAATGCCCCAAGGGCCCACTGCATGAATTGAGAGGTATCCATGTGGTCTTGGCCTTGATGTATTTACAACTGAGAAGAGAGTACAAGTACATCAGGAGAGTTAACTGTGATGTGTACACAGGGAGAACGCCATGTAAAGACTGAAGTTATGCTGCCATAAACAAGGAACAATGTAAGCTAGGGAGAGAGCTGAAGCATATCCTCCAGAGGGAGCATGGCCCTGTTTCACTTGAACTTCTGGCCTCCAGAACCTTGAGGCAATGAATTTCAGTGCCACCAGTTTTTCTCTGTAACCTAATTTTGAGTACTTTGTTACAGCAGCCTAGAAGACTACCATAACTATGTTTGTCCATAATACTCATCATCTGAAGGTTACCTTGTTATTCCATTTACATTCTTCTCCACAAAAATGTCATGACAGTGGGAACCACAGCACTGTTCTGGGTGCTAGAGGCTCATAGACAGATGAAATATAATATTTATCCTTGAAGAACTTAAAGTATTTTATTTCTAATTAAAATGTAAAGCATTTATATATTCAATAATTGACCAAATCTTTAAGTACTGTATGTTCCAGATACGACTACAAATGCTGACGTCACAGTGAAGAATGAGAGCATACATTCTGCAAGGGAGAAATATAAATAAAAAGGTATTAACAGAAAAAGGACATAAAGCAAAGCAATAAGATAGAGGCTGGAGATTTGAGGAGAATTTAAGTTGTTTGGTCGAGAAACATCAGTCAGAACTAAACCAGGTTTTTTTAAGGAGCAGCAAGAAGGTGAGTCTTTGGATCGGGTGACTAAAGCAGTGGATGGGAGTAATGAGAAGGAGGGGAGTAGGTATTTGATCTCATAGAGCCTGTAAGCTATGGACAGGGTATGGATTTTATTCTAAGCACTGTGGACAGTTTTCAGAAGGTTGCAATTAAGAGTCTGCCATGTTCTGAATTATTTTCTAAAAATATGACTTGGCTGCTATGTGGTAAAGGAACTGTAGGGAGGCAAAGTTAGAAGCAGAAAGATTAGTTAGAGGACTGTTGCAGGAGCCCAGATTAGAGGTAGTTTTGGCTTTGTTTAGGATGGTAGCAATAGAAGTAACGAGAAAGGGACAAGCTATCGTGTATTTTGGAGTATAATAAGACTAGCTGTGGGATGGAAGATAGAGGTGCTAGAAAATAAGAAATCAGGAGTGATTTGTAGGTTCCTTCATGATCTCTCCCAAAATAAAACCAAACTATATTGATTGGATGACAATTCTTCACTTAATAAGAGTTTACTTGATGTTTATGCAGAAGAGGGTTGGTAGGTGTTTGGGTTAGATGATCTTTAAACTCTTTTACAACCTTGAGTATCTATGATTCCAATGATCAAAGCAGAGCTGCTACTCTGCTGTTGGTCAATCAGTCCCAGGAGTTGAGGAACCCACACAGTGAGAGCATAGTGGGGATTAGGATAGAGACTCCATCCATGCTGAATGTGTGTTATGCAAGAGTTTTCTAATTCCATAGGATAAGCTTTGCTTAACAATCATTACCAGTTTCTGGCTACCCCTGTGTTTTAGTCTTAATGTTAAATCTTTTACATATGTTACCACGTAATGCTCATAAAAATGCCACATAGTAAGTAAAATCATCCTTCTCTTATAGATCTATCAACGGACTCTGAAAGACAGTAAAATGTCCAAGACCTTAGGGACTGGAAGTGGCATAATAAGAGTTTTAATCTAAATTGGACATCTGAGACTGTTCTTAACTCCTGTTTTGTACTACTTTCTCTCTAACTTATAAATATTTTCAGCAAATAATAAATAAGGGCTGTGAGAAGAATTAAAAACAGATTAGATTGATAACTTTGTCTTAATTTAGTTTATTTGAAATTTGTTTTAATATAAAATAGTGTAAATGTGTTTTAGTGTGTGAGTATAGACATATGCACAAACAAATGAAACTGCACACACACAGACTCTTGATAGAAAAAATATATGTCTTAATTGTGAAATAGGTAAACTCTTGTCATGGGTGACTTTGGTGATTTCAGCTCTACCCATGTAGGCCAATACTTGGACTTATTGGAGAAGTTTCCTTGAAGCCAAATGAGAATGTTCTTAAAAAAAAAAAAAAAAAAAGAAAGAAAGAAAGAAAGAGGATGCCATTTTTATTGCTTGCTCTATGTTCCTATTCATTGGGTACTTAGAGAAATAAATCAAAGTGACAGTGAGTTGAAATGAAAATCAAGGTTTGCTAGCATTTTCATTCAAAGAAGAATTCTTCAAAAAGCTGAAAATAGAAGAAAAAATGAAAGTTATTCTTACTGCTAATGAAATGTTTTCTTGATGTCAAGCAGTATGTGGTTGAAAGAAAAACAACTTGGGCTTAACCAGAAATTCAAAATATGGTGCATTTCCAACCCGGTAATTGGGCTGATATGAGATGTCACAAACAGTGATTGTTACAATGGCCTAGCTCTGAAATGAACACTCTGGATTAAATGGTGTCTGAATGGAGAGGACACCACTCTGCCGGTTTGGCTAATCTATGTGAAATGATGGCACTAGGGAAGCCACTCCTCTTGGCTCTGACTAAAGCCTGCCCCTGTGCACCTGCTGGAAGAGCAGGTGTTTGTTTGTTTGTTTGTTCCTAGATACAATTTTAAAAATGAGGTTAAAAGATGACAGCTGTGAGAAAAATGAAGCTATTCTCCAGAGAGTTACTGCCTTGTGGGATAAGGGAAACAACTGTTGGAAGCCAGCCCTGCAGCACTTATTAGTCAGGTGTGAAAGGAGAGCCAGAACTTGGGCAGAAAAGTTTCCTTTTAATCTTCTCTTAGGCAATATAATTTTTCACTTCCAAAAAATAAAATGGATCTCTTTACTAGTATGTTCATTTGATATTTGTTCAACAAATATATACAATTATGGCAATAATATTAACGGCATTGCTGACATGCACCTGAAAAACTAAAGAACTTTATAAGTTAAGGTAATTTTGATGTGCTGTAACACATTTTGGTGTGCTGTAAATTTTAATTCATCATTTAACATTTCTACACACATGTGAACAGACTGTTACTGTTAATTAAGGTCATTTGGTGGTACTGCTCAGGGATATGAAAAAATCTTCCCATGAATAACATTCCAAATCCAAATATATTTATCAAATGCCTATTTTGTACAAAATATGTGTTCTAGGGAGGGATTTCATGATGAATAAGATATTCTTCTTTTAGGGAGCTGAGAATCTGGTGAAGAAAGTAGACATATACACAGTATAAAATTCAAGTCATAATTTTGCCTACTTGTACAGAACAGACAGAAACAGAACTCACCTGGGGCAATGAGGGACCATTTAAGGGGATCATATTCGAACTCGGATCTGGATGTAAAGAGTAAATCAGGCAGATGGATTCCAACAGAAGGAAAAATAGAAGCAAAAAAAGACCCAGAGACTAGAAAATATGAGAAATGACAAATAGTATTCTGGTTTGAGGGTGGAGGTGGGAGTGGGGGAAGGGGATATGTTAATAGGTGATAAGAATGAAGTCAGTGGCCCTAAATAGCATGTGAAGTAATGTGGACATTATTTTTGTAGAAAGTCTGAAAATATTAGTAATGTTTTGTGGGGGGGGGGTTCATAATCACAGTGAGCTTTAGGAAGATAATGCTTGTTGGCTGTATTGAGAGCAGAGACATCTGTTTACAGGCTATTGCAGTAGTCCAGGCAAGAAAGGACGGGGCCTCAACTGAGTGCAGTGGCAGTAAGGATGAGGGGGGAATCAGATGCCATTAAACACTGAAGAAATAGTATTGGTGGTTAGTAGTTTGAGTTTGGGGCCAGATGTGAAGGTGTTCTGATAACTATTAGAAATTCTGGTCTCACATCAAGGAAAACTAAGATTGGAGACTCAGATCTGGAGACCCCCTGCATAGAATTTAGGTGTTGATGTTGTAGGAGTGGATGAAGGTGTGCAAAGAAAGAAAATAAAGTAATCACTAGGGGGAGAACTTATGAGATAATACCAGTGTTGAAGAGTCAGCATAAGTAGTGGGGCCATTTAGAGAGGAAGCACGGTTGGCTCAGAAAGGCTAAATCCTGTGGGAGAGCCAGATCAGGTGGATTACAAAAAAGGGATTCATAGGGATTGGTGGCCATTGGCAGAGAAGATTCACAGACAATACGACAACCAAATCCAAACTTCTGTGGGTTGGGGAGTAAAAACTGAGGGAGGAGAAACGGTGAACAGAGATAACTTTTCGTGCCATTTGGGATTTAGGATGAGAGAGCACTGGGAAACAGGGTTAAAGGGGAATTTTTTGTTGTTGTTTTTCGGTTTTTGTTTGTTGTTTTTAAAGGGGATGTTTTTTAGGAGTGACAAGGAAATCTGGAGAAGGAGGGAATGAAGTTGTGACAGAAGAAGAAGACTAAAGTTAAGCACATAAGTGGATTATATGGTTTGCCTTGGCAAGGTAGACAGAATGTATAAAAATGCAAACAAAGAAACAGACTCTTAACTCTAGAGAACAAACTGATGGTCACCAGAGGGAAGGTGGGTGGGGGGATGGGTTAAATAGGTGATGGGGATTAAGGAGGCACTTGGGATGAACACCAGCTGATATATAGGTGTGTTGAATGACTATATTATATACCTGAAAGGCACTAAAGTCAAGTTATAATGAGAAATAGTTAAATTGATGAGGATGAAAATTAAGGCATAAAAATAGGAGAGATCTGTCTACTAGCTGACATGTATATAGTGTCTTTGCTATGGTCAAACCACTTCCACATACCATGTGATCTTTTTTTTTTTTTAAGATTTTATTTATTCATTTGACAGAGAGAGAGAGATCACAAGTAGGCAGAGAGACAGGGAGAGAGAGAGGAGGAAGCAGGCTCCCCGCCAAGCCGAGAGCCTGATGTGGGGCTTGATCCCAGGACCCGGAGACCACGACCTGAGCCAAAGGCAGAGGCCTAACCCACTGAGCCACCCAGGTGCCCCACCATGTGATCTTTTTTGAGGATACAGTATAACCTTAGAATCACTCAGGCAGGAGTTATTTTCCCCGTTCTTCCAATGAAGAAAACTAATTGCTTTTCCTACCTGGATCTCCATCTTCTAAATTTTGGCTCAGAGCACTTTCTGTGGCAATCATCATATCACATTGTTTTTCTGTTCAGATAAAGATTTAATTTTTTTAAAGGAGCAAATATACAAGAGATATAATCTTCCCAGTGTTCAAGTTTTTATAAATAGGTTTAATGTCTAATATTTATACATTAATTTACTGTCCACAGGGAGTTTTGATAAAATCTCAGTGTCCACTGCATGCTCCTTTGAATGCCAGGACAATCTTTTATTGCATGAATGTGACCATTATCTCATGTCCCAGCTGCCTCAAAACTAGGTGCTGTGAGGAGCTCTGCAGACTGGCAACAAATCAGACTATAGAGGAGAGAAAATAACCCATACTTTGATGGTATTAATTATTTAGTTGAAACTTGCAGACTGGATATTTAAGAAGCTTTTGACATATCCCACATTACAGTGAGGCACTAGAGAGAAAGTAGCAACACAGAAATGTTCTCATCGCCTGAGGCGTGTTTTAATTTGGGGCTCAGTGATTCAGTCCTACATGGGCAGCTAAAATACAGACTTTTCTCTTGGAAGTTGGCTTGTAAAGACTTTGGGGTTAGCATCTCTGAAGGGCTTTAAGAGTACCATCTGCCAGAGGAGGCTCGTTATTTTGTTCCAGTTAGACTTGTGTATAGGTAAGGAAAGATAAATTTTTATTAAATTCTGACATGTTTTCTTTCTCATTTTATATGAAAGAGGGTATGTCATTGGTTGGGAAGCAGTAAAAACAGCATTCTTACAGAGTAGATGTTAAAGTCATTAACCCAGAGTTTCATTTTGGCCTCTTTCAGCAGGACCAGTATCAAGGGACAGTTTCTGTTGAGACTCACCTGAAATTTATATTTTACCAAGCGGTTTAAGGTCTGAAAAATGGTGGAGCTGAACACCTCAGTGCTTTCTGCAGCTTCAAGGGGCCCATTTTCTGAAGCTGGTTCTTTTCCCATGGTTCCATCTCAGGCATGTAATTTAAGAAGGCTACCATATTATTTTGGAGGTTAAGCTGCGAGCTTCCTTGGGTAATTGAGGTCACCTTCATGTGGGCAGTATTGGTCTGAGGTAATTTCTTCTTCTTCTTTTTTTAATCTTTTCCTTTTTTCTGAAGATATCTTCAGAGACAGCAGTGAAAAAGTCAGAACAAAATGGTCTTTTAGCTGGTGGCAGGCTCACAAATGCTCAGTTATTAAATTCCTTGTACCATAATATATTTTATATATAATCTTTTATATGTACAAATAATTTATCTTAAAGCCTTTTAAATGCATTTTTAAAACGTGGTTTTTAAAAGTGATAGAAGTCTCAGAGGTAAGAATTTTCCCTCCATTCCTTTAGCTTTTCTCTGATTTTAGAACTTATGAGGGGAGAGGCAAAATTAACTACTCTCTAAATCACCTCTTTTTAGAGACCAAGGATATGGACTAGAGTGCTTGGTTTGGGCCAGTTGATTTTATTTTATGAGACTGACGCGCTGCCTACTGCGCTAAGAAGGCACTTGATTTTATTTTATAACTTAGAACCTAAAAGAGCATTTTACTAATTTACATATTTTTTGTTTGTTTTGCATTTTCCCTGTTTTTACTGCAGGTTTTTTTTTTTTTAAGATTTTATTTATTTATTTGACAGAGAGAGATCACAAGTAGATGGAGAGGCAGGCAGAGAGAGAGAGAGAGGGAAGCAGGCTCCCTGCTGAGCAGAGAGCCCGATGCAGGACTCAATCCCAGGACCCTGAGATCATGACCTGAGCAGAAGGCAGCGGCTTAACCCACTGAGCCACCCAGGCGCCCTCTGCAGGTTTTTTTTTAAGGACATTTCTTTTGAAAAAAACTGAAGAAATATGGTACTGCAGAAACTGGATATTAAGCATTGAGTAACCTAATGTTTAACCTGAATTTGTTGAAATCAGATGGGAAAATTTGGGTCTTCCTCCCCAACATTCTTGTCTGCTATGACATTATCTCCTTAAATCAAAATAACCTTCCCCAAATGATATTTTGCACAAACATTCATATTGCTTATTTTTTTAGGAGTGAGACAAGAGAATGACTATGGAAAGCAACTACAGCTAGAAAAGTAGAGGATAAAGATGTGTGAGAGGGAATTAGAAGGGCAAGACTAAAGCTTAGTATGCCTTTGGCCTAGTGTGTGGGAAGTATACAATGGTCTATCAGAGAATGAGACTAGAACTCTGTTAAGAAAGTCTAAAAATGGGTGCTTGGGTGGCTCAGTCAGTTAAGTATTCAACTCTTGATTTCCACTCAGGTCATAATCTCAGGGTCCTGAGATGGAGCCCCACTTTGGGCTTCGTGCTCAGCACAGAGTCTGCTTGGGATTCCATCTCTCCCTCTGCCACTTCTTCTCTCATGCTCTCTATCTAAAATAAATAAATAAAATCTTTTTTTTTAAAGTCTAAAAACAGAATGATTGGCTTCTTTTTAAAGTCACGATTACCAATCTCAAATAAATGCTTGGCAATGCCATACAATTCTACCAGGTTGTCCCACTACTCCACTCTCTACAATGATGCCCTTCTCTATTCTTTCTAGAATTTTTACATTTCCCTCCTCCTTCCTCATTCCTGGAAGATGGCCTCAGTGCGTACATAACATGAAAATTGAAGCTATCAGGTGGAAACTTCATCCCCTTACTGCCTTCAGACCAACAAACTTCCAACATCTGTACACATCATCTCTTCCTTTTTTCCTATTTCATCAGTTGAGTGTCACTCCTATCTGAATCCATTTATTCCCCTGGTACTTTGGATCTGACCCCTTCTGCACTTCTCAGGAATTCTGCTTCTCTTCCTTCTCTATTTTGTATTCATCCTGCTGATGACCACTTAAAACATGTTCAGGTCTCACAGATAAAACTTCCTTCCATCACAAATCCTTCTATTGCCTCAGTAATCTTCCCTCCATAGACTCTTCTAAAGAAATAGATGTGCAGGGGGGCCTGGGTGGCTCAGTGGGTTAAAGCCTCTGCCTTTGGCTTGGGTCATGATCTCAGGGTCCTGGGATTGAGCCCCGCATCGGGCTCTCTGCTCAGCAGGGAGCTTGCTTCCTCCTCTCTCTCTGCCTGCCTCTCTGCCTATTTGTGATCTCTGTCTGTCAAATAAATAAATAAAATACTTTAAAAAGAAGAAATAGATATGCATATTTTTGTCCCATTTTCTTATTTTATACTCAGTGCTCAACCCACCCTTCCATCAGTTCATGCAATTTGTTTAGTGGCCACTGATGGCTTCCATTTTCCTCAAAAGACCATCCTCCATTTTCATCCAAAAGGCCATCCAAAGAATTTCTCCTTGTACCTGTTTGGTCAAGAGTATTTGGCACTGCTGATTACTTTCTCTTTTCTAAAACTGTCTCTTCTCTTGGCCTTGATGACCTCACTTTGTCCTAAGTGTTCGCACCACCCTCTTTGTAGTTTCCTTTGCAGACCCGTCCTTCTCTACCTAGGCATTGAATGCCAGAGTGCCTCAAAGATGGCTGGTTGTCTGTCTTCTTGTCTCATTCAATCCAGTTTTCTTAGCAATGTCTCCAACCCCATGGTTCCAAACACCCTCATTATAATAAGTTCCCAAGGTATATCTTCGTCCATCTCTTTAACAGCTACCTGATATCTCTTACTAGGTGTCATGTAAGTACTTCAAATTCAGAATATCTAAGATAGATATCATGATTCTCCTTCACCCCAAATCTGGGATATTTTTTATATTAGTGACTCTACCATCCATCCAAGTAAAAATCAGAAATTGGAGGACATTTGTGTTATTGTTCTCTCTCTCTCATTAGCTATAATTAGTTTATTACAAAAATTGGCAAGTCTCATCTCCCAAGTAACTCCAAATCCATTCCACTTGACTCCTTCCACTTCCCCACTAATCCTAGATATCATCATCTCTGGCTGGGACTATTGCAAGAGCCTACTAACCAATATTTAATTTTTCATTCTGGCAACCCTCTCCACCACAATTCATTCTGAATTATAGCAGATGTGATCTTTTCAGAACAGAAATCATAACTGTGTTGCATCCCTTACCTACTGGAAACATTTTGAAGACTGCCCATTGATCTTAAGACAAGGACCTAAATCCTTAACAAGGTCAGAATGGTCTGATGATATAACTGTTGGCTATCTCTCCAGCTTTGTTCCATTTTTAGTTTATCTCTTTTCGTCAACCACTCTAGTCTTTCTCAGTTCCTCAACAAATCATATTCTCTCCTGTCATAGAGCCTTAACATATTTTAATAAAACCCACCCTCACCAGTTCTCACCTCATTAATTCCTATTCATACACAGATCTCAGAGCCTCTAGTCCCCCATCTAGTCACTTACACCAGGTTCCATTTATTTCATCCCCATAGAATAATGTTTTTTCCTCCAGACTGTAAAAATGTAATATTTTTTTTATTAAATCCCTTTTTCCCTATAAGCTCCATAAAAGCATGGAGCTCACAATTTTTTTTTCTCTCGATTGTGCCTCCACCACTTAATCAAGTACAAGTATATAGGAGGATTTAATATTTTTTCAAATAAATGAAACTTTGAATAAGATGGTGATATGAGGTGATAGGGAATAGGGAAGAGACCGAAGAAGATGAAGTAATAGTGAACTTACTATGTCATTGTGAAAGTTTTCTGGGTTGGGTTGAGATCAGTGGTCTCTGACTCCTCTGTATTATGCTGGGAACCAAAGCATCTATGACTTCCAGAAGGTCAGTTATAGAACAACACTGATCACTTTCTCATGCAGTTTCCTCATTGGGCTATTGGTTGCCTAGTCACAGAATTCAGATTCTTCATCCTGGATTGTAGGACTTTTTGGAACTTGAATTAATGTACACTACTAAGGAGAAGGTCTCTACTTCCTGCTCCTAATCTTTATCCACTTTGCCTCACTGCTCTTCCTTTTCTTCCCACTGTCCTTCTTACCCTCTTACCTGTGAATCTGCTCCCTTCTGGTGTAACTAGTTGCACAGAGGCCAGGCTTGGTGAGACTTCTTTTTTTTTTTTTTTGGTAAGATAAGTTGCAAATGGCCTTCTTTACAGACCACTTAGCATCAAACTGGGTAGGAGGAACAATAAAAATATAAATTATTTTAAAATAATGTTATATATTTTTCTGTATAGATTTATATTTATGTGTGACCCTGTATGTGCATAGCTCTGTACATGTGCTCCATTGCTCTTTCATGTAAATTATGCATTCAATAAGCAGAGTTCTACAAAATACACCCTACCTTATAATTAATACATAGAAATATTGATAGATTTCTTTAAAAAAATGTTATCACTTTGTACAACAGACTTAAGTTTCCCTGAAGCCAAAAAAATCTTTTAAACCAAATGCTTGATTTTAAGCTTTGTATTCAATAGTTCTGTAGGTAGTATATGCCATTACATTGTGTAACCAGGGAGAGGCTTGGAAGGATACATTCATAAAGTGAGTCAGTAGAGAACCCAGAAATACTGCCTCCTACAAATTAGTTCAGCTTCTCCTCTGCTCACTTTTAAGTGGAAGAGATGGCTATAAACTTCTGAAAGCTTGTTAATGTATAATTCATGAAAGGGGTCCAAAAAAGAGTTGTTTGTTGAGTTCCTTTTGAGTCTGAAGGTATATGTCCTTACATCTAACAAACAAAGCAGTAAATAGAAATCTTGTCAAGAAGCTCACAGAGGTATGTCATTATCAATTTGAGGATTCACTTTTCCTGGAAGATTACAAATATATCTAAAACTACTGACCCAATCATGTATCGAATAGAAACAATCTTTATTTGATCCCAAATTTAAATATTCAGGAAGAATGCAGAATAATGTAGAACATAAAAAGGTGTTATCTTATTCAGTTATTGTGTGATATTTATGCTTTAAAATAAAACAACTATAAACAGAGGTTCTATATATAAATAAAATTTTTCAGTTACACAGTTAAATTTGTTCCCCTTTTTAAAGTTTCTCCAAAACTCTTAATTTTAAAAACTGGACAAATAGAAGTTGCTTTTTTGGGTCAAATGTATGGGAAGATACTGTTCTGAATCAGTGGTATTAAGTTTATAGAAATAGAAATTCTTACCTTTTAGTATAAAAGTATGCAAGTAAGTGTAAATGCACTATAATACCTTCCTTGCTTTAATTCCCCTGCCTTGACTGCCATGTTGTGCAGGTTTCCCCCTTAAGTTTTCCAAGGCAGCATTATCACCAGCCACATTAATATTTTCCCCATAATGAAGAAGTGTCTTCCTTGACATGTTTAGATGCTATAATTTACATTGTGTAATGGTGGTTTCTTTATCCCTCTGTCCACACAAAAATCCATCTAATTTTTCATGTATTTCTAAGTACTAGTGAATTTTAAGAGTTCTTCATGCATCTTGGATAGTTGTACATTTTCAGATAAATGTTTCACAAATATATTCTCCCAGCCTGTAGCTTGCCTATATATTTTCTTAATGTTGAATCCGATAATGAGCAGTTTTCATTTTCAGTTGAATTTATCATTTTTTAATTATGCTTTCAATGTCCTGTCTACAAATACTTTGAAGTACTCTAGGTCATAAAGATATTCTCCTATGGTTTCTTCTAAAAAAATGTGTGATTCTGCATTTAGATCTATGATCCATTTTCAGTTAATTTGTGTGTATGGCCTGATATTTAGATTGAGATTTATTGTTTTACATATGGTTGCTCAACTGTTCCAACACCATACATTGAAAAGACCATCCTTTCTCCATTGACTTTCCTTTATAACCTTATCAGAAATCAATTGGCCATATTTGTAAGTATCTATTTCTGGATCTCTGTCTATCCCTTCATCAATATCATGATATCTTGAGTAGTATAGGTTCATGATGTTTAAAATTTGAATAATATGATTCCTCCAACTTTATTCTTCTTCCTCAAAATTGTTTTAACTACTCTAGTTTTTTTGCCCTTCCATTCGACTTTTAGAATCAGCTTCTGCATAGCCACAACAAAGATTTCAATTGGAATGTATTAAATACATTGTTAATGTAGGGAGAATTAACATAGATACGTTGTTAAGTATTCCAACCTATGAAACTCAGTACTTGTCACCATTTATTTTAGTCTACTTTCAGTTATCAACATAGAGATCTTGGTTTTTTTAATTTATATGTTAGCATGTGTGTATTTTATACACACACACACATATGTATGTATGCATGTAGAATGTCATATATAAAGAGGGCTATTTAGAATAGTATTTTTTTAAATTTTAGTTTACAATGTTCATTACTAGTGTATACAAATATGGTTGATCTTTCTATGTTAACCTTGTGACTTTGACCTTGCTAACTCACTTATAAATTATAGGAGATTCTTTGTCGACTGCTTGTGATATTCTACATATCATACCATCTGCAAATAGGAGCAGTGTTTATTTCTTCTCTTCTAATCCATATGTTTTTATTTCTATTTCTTGGTTATTACACTGGTTAGAACTTCTGGCACCATATTGAATAGAGGTGGTGAAAGTAGTCATTCTTGCCTTGTTCCTGATCCTATGGGGAAAGTAGTCAGTCTTCCACCTTTAAATATGATAATCAATGTAGATGATGGATTTTGTTGATATTCTTTATCAGTTTGAAGAATTTACTCTCTCTGAGTTTGCTGAGAGTTTTTATAATAAATGGCTGTTCAAATATTTTTCCACATCTGGTAATATAATAATGACTTTTTTCCTTCCTTGGACTGTTAAGATATAGACTACATTGACTGAAATTATTTTCAGATTTATTGTGATATGATTGACATATAACATTGTTTAAGTTTGAAGTATACAGTGTGATGATTTAATACGTGCATGTATTATGAAATGTTCACCATAGTAAAGTTAGTTAACATATCCTTCACCTCACATAATTAACATTTCTTGGTTGTTGCTGTTACGGTGAGAATATTTGAGAATTACTCTCATAGCAACTTTCAAGTATACCATACAGTATTGTTAACTATAGTCACCATGCTGTACATGAGATTCCTGGAAATTATAACTGGAAGTTTTTGCACTTTGCTCACATCTCCCCATTTTCCCTAGTCCTGACAACCATCAGTCTACTATCTCTGTGAGTTCAACATTTTTATATTCACATATAAGTGATATCATTCATTATTTGTCTTTTCCTGTCTGACTGACTTAACTTCACATAATGTCCTCAAGATCTATCCCTATTGTTGCAAATGGAAGGACTTCCTTATTTTTATAGCTGAATAATATTTCATTATGCATATATATAATTTTCTTTATTCATTCATCCATCATTGGACACAGGTTTTTCCCATTTTTTTTGGCTGTTGTGAATAATTTCAGTGAACATGGGAGTGAAGATGTATCTTTCAGAATGCTGGATTACATGGTAGTTCTACTTTTAATTTTTTGAGGAAACTCCATACAGTTTTCCATTTTGGCTATAGCAATTTACATTCTCACCAACATGGAACAAGAATTCCCTTTTCTCCACATCCTTGCTGATGCTTACCTCATCTTATTGATAATAGCCATCCTAACAGGGAAGAGATGATATCTTATTGTGGCTTCGATTGGTTTTTCCCTTATGATTGGTGATATTGAGCACCTTTCCCATACCTGTTGGCCATTTGTATGGTCTGTTGTAGGTCTTCTTTGGAAAATGTTTACTCTAGTCTTCTGTCCATTTTTAAATCAGATTGTTTTTTGCTACTGAGCTATGTGTACTCTTTATAAATTTTGAATATTAATTCTTCACCAGACACAGGGTTTGAAATGTTCTCTCCCATTCTGTAGGTTGCCTTTCATTTTGTTGATTGTTTCTTTTGCTATGCAGAAGCTTTTTTAGTAAGATATAGTCATTTTTGTGATCAAACATGTATTTTCCTTGTAAATTAAAATTACTTGGAAACATGTAACAGGTTGATTGGCAAGAACAAACTTTGTCTTCATATTTTATAGTATTATCCAAATTCTGTTGTCATTCCTTATTTAAATTAAAACAGTTTATTTAAAATAACAACAATACACCAAAGCTTTTTTAGTTTGACATGGTCCCACTTACTTATTTTTTGCTTTTATTGCTTGTGCTTTTGGTGTCAAATCCAAAAACTCATTGCCAAAACCAGTGTCAAGGAACTTTTTCCCTATTTTCCCTACCAAGAATTTTATGGCTTCAGGTCTTATGCTTAAATTTTCTATCTATTTTGAGTTAATTTTTGTAAATGGTGTCAAATAACAGTCCAGTTTCATCATTCTTCTCCATGTTATTAATACAGTTTTTCCGGTACCATTTGTTGAAAGGCTGTCCTTCCCCCATTATATATTCTTGGTTCCCTTGTCAAATATTAGTAGATTTTGTATGTGAGTGTTTATTTTTGGACTCTCAGTTCTGTTCCACTGCTCAATGTGTCTGTTTTCACGCCAGTACCTACTGTTGTGATCACTACAACTTTTTAATATAATTTGAAATCAGAATTGTGATGCCTCCAGCTTTGTTCTTTCACCATATTATTTTGGACATTTGGCATCTTTTGTGATTCTATACAAATTTTAGGATTGCCTTTTCTATTTCTGTGAAAAGTGTCATGGGAATTTTCAGAGGAATTGCAGTGAATCTGTGTATGGCTTTGGATCATATGGACATTATAATAATATTAACTCTTCTGATCTATGAACATACAGTCTTGTCATTTATTTGTGTCTTGTTTAATTTCTGTCATCATCGACTTACAGTTTTTAGTGTATGGATATTTAACTTCCTTGGTTAAATTTATTCCTAAATATTTTTTTGTTTTTGATGACTTATAAATGGTACTCTTTTCTTCATTTTCCAGATAGTTCTTTACTAGTATACACAAATGCCACTGATTTTTGAATGTTGATTTGACATCCTTAAACTTCACTGAATTTATTGATTAATTTTAACAGTTTTTTAGTAGAGTTGGAGATTTTCCATTTACAAGATTATGTCATTAGCAAACAGAATTTTGCTTCTTCCTTTTCAATTTGGCTATCTTTAATTATTGATTAATTGATTGCCTAATTGCTCTGACTGGGCCTTCTAGTACTATGTTGAATAGGAAAGTGAAAGTAGGCACTCTTTTTTTATTGTAGAAGTAAAAATTTCAACTTTTACCTTTGAGTATGATATTAGCTGTGGGTTTGTCATGTATGACCATTATTATGCTGAGGCATGTTCCTTCTATATCCAATTTTTGAGAGTTTTTATCATGAAGGGATATTGAATTTTGTGAAGTGCTTTTTCTGCATCTATTAAAATGGTCATGTATTTTCTGGTGTGGTGTATCAGAGTTACTGATTTGTATATGTTGGGCCATCCTTACATACAAGGATAAATTTCACTTCGTGGTGTATGATTCTTTTAATATACTATTGAATTTAGTTTGCTGGTATTTTGTTGAAAATTATCATATCTATATTCATCAGGAATATTGACCTATAGTTTTTCTTTTCTTATAATATACATATAGTATTGAGATCAGGGTAATGCTGGCCTTATAAAATGAGTTTGGAAACAATCCCTCCTCTTTAATTCTTTGGAAGAGCTTGAGAAAGTTTGGCATTAACTCTTCTTTAAATGTTTGGTAGAATTTAGCAATGAAGCCATATTGGACTTTTCTTTTGGGGGAAGTTTTTAATTGCTAATTCAATCTCATTAATCATTACTGGTTTGTTCAGATTTTCTATTTCTTTGTGATTCAGTCTTGATTGGTTGTATGTTTTCTAGAAATTAATCCACTTCTCCTAGGTTGTCCAATTTGTTGCCGTATAATTTTTCACAGTAGTCTCTTAAGATCCTTTGCATTTGTGTGGTATCATGTTTATAATTATATTTGAGTTTTTTCTCTTTTTCCTTGATAAGTCTAGCTAGAGGTTTGTTAATTTTGTTCTCTTTTTAAAAGAATAACTTAGTTCTGTTGACCTTTTCTATTTTTTCTATTCTCTCTTTCCCTCATTTCTGTTAAGATCTATGTTATTTCCTTCCTTCTGCCAGTTTGGCTCATTTTTTCCCTAGAACCTTGAGATGTAAAGTTAGGTTGTTTACTTGCAGTCTCCTTCTTTTTTCTTTTTAAAAAAATGTACCCATTTATCACTATAAACTTCCCTTTTAATACTGCTTTTACTGTATCTTATAAGTTTTGGTATTTGTATCCATTTTCATTTGATTCAAGACATTTTTTGATTTCCCTTTTGATTTCATCTTTGACCATTTGGTTGTTCAGGAGTATGTTGTTTAATTTCCACATATTTGAGAATTTTCTAGTCATCATCTTATTATTGATTTCTAGTTCCATACCTTTGTGTTCAGAAAAGATTCTTGATATTTCAGTCTTCTTAAATTTGGTAAGGCTGGTTTTATGATCTCTTTTATGATCTATCCTGGAGAATATTCCATCTGTAGCTGAGAAGAATATGGATTCTGCTGATGTTGGGTGGAATGTCCTGTATATGTCTGTGAGACTCATTTGATTTAAAGTATGGTTCAAAACCAACATTCTCTTACTGATTTTCTATTTGGATAATCTGTCCACTGTTGAAAAGGTTGAAGTCCCCTACTATTACTGTATTTTTGCTTATTACTGCCTTCAGTTCTGTTAGTACTTAATATATTTAGGAACTCTGATGTTGGGTACATATATATTTACAATTATAACATGTTATATCCTCTTGATGAATTGAGCACTTTATATTTATATATGACTTTTTTGTCTCTTACAGTTTTTGACTTAAAGTCTCTTTTGTCTGATATGTGTTATAGCTACCACTGCTCTCATTTGGTTTCCATTTAAGGTTGGAGATGTGCAAATGCACAGCTGGAGTGATTAGCTGCAGGTGAGCAGGTGATTAGCTGCAGGTACAGGCCAGTGAGAGGACACAGGGCTGGATCCAGACCTATAAGCATCTACAGGGGTCCTGGCTGTTGATTTTCATTCCTGTTGCTTCATAGTCTCACCTTGGGCATGTGCACAGCAGTGGAGCTTGGTGACAGGAGTCAGGATGGGGCTTGCAGGTGCATAGCTGGTGAGGCTAAACCTAAATATTTACACAGTGGTGGGGGTCTCCTGCAGGGGTCTAGGCCGGCATCTTACATTTATGGCTGGCTGCTGGTCCGTATCCCAGACTTGTGGTGTTATGGGGGAGATGGCAAGACAGAACGCAGGTGGCCAGCACCTGGGAACATAAAAACTGTGTAAACTCAAATCAGTGAAATCTGCAGAGTCTATGTTGGCTGTACTGGCTATTGATTTCTCTAGTAGCAAAAGCTGCTATAGTCCTTGGCAGAGCAAGTCACTGGGAACCATGACTATTCTCACTATGTACTTGATACCGGTAGCTGCTGTTCTTCTTCCTTGTTCCTAGCCTTCTTTATACTCGGGTTTGCCAGTCCCTGAGTTGGGCAGAATTGAAGCATGTCCTTCCTGCAGTCCCTTGAAAGGCTGAGGAGTCTAATCACTCACCCTGCTCTCCCTTTTGCAGTGATGGAAATTCCTGCTAGCTGGGGAGTTTGCTCTTGGCACTGCAGCAGTGCTGGCCTATGGGGTATAAAATGATGCAGGCCAAAGTAAGTCCTCCCTTCCCTTTTTGTGCAGTTATTCTGTTTTGTTGTTGTTGTCCCACTGTGTTTCAAAGTTTCTCAGGTGAGCTCCTCAGTCTCCTGGAACTGTTTTGTTGATAGATACCTGTCTAATTGTTGATCTTGTGTGGGGAGGGAGATGGAGAATGGAGGCAATGATCTCCTACTCCACCATCTTGGCAAAATCAGTCTCATTGAAATTTGAATACTGAACCAGACAAGCATTCCTGGAATAGATCTCAAGTTTTATTTTAATTAGTGAATTCTGTTTCCTAAAATTTTGTGAAAAAATTTTTGATTATGTTTATGAGAGATATTAGATTATGGTTTCCTTTTTATTTATTGTCTTTGTTTTTGGCATTAGGGTAGGGTAATAATAGCTTCATAAAATTGGTTGGGAACTCTTCTGCTCCTTTATTTTCTGAAAAAGTTGTGTAGAATTGGAGTTGAAATTATTTACTTTTTTAAATGTTAGTAGAGGGGCGCCTGGGTAGCTCAGTTGGTTAAGTGTCTGACTCTTGGTTTTCGCTCAGGTCATGAACTCGGGGTTGTGGGATCGAGCCTTGGTTGGGCTGCATGCGCAGCCTGGAGTCTGACTGAAATTCTCACTCTCCCTCTCCATCTGCCTCTTCCCCTGCTTGAGCTTTTTCTCTTTCTCAAATAAATCTGTAAAAAAATTTTTTTAAATAAAATAAAAGTTAATAGACTTTGCCAGTGAAAACACCTGGGCCCTAATGATTTCTTTTTTGGTAAGGATCCTAACTATTAAATAGCTATAGAACTACACAGATTATCTATTTCCACTTGATTTAGTTTTGAATTTAGCTCTTAACATTTTTGTGGAATTGATCCAAATCATTTAAGCTTCAAACTTATGTATGTAGAATATTTCTTAGTATCTCCTTACCTTTTTAATGTCTGTGGCAAATGTACTGATCTCTCATTTCATTCCTGAGAGTGGATATTTGTGTCTTCTCGAGAATCCCTTTTGTTTTCCCTTTGTCAGTCTTGCAAGAAGTTTATTGATTTTATTGAGCTTTTAAAAGAACCAGCTTTTGATCTGAGTGATTCTTTCAAATATTTTTATATTTTCCTTTCATAATCTCTGGCCTTATGTTTATTCTTCCTGTCTTTCCGCTTGCTATGAATTTATTTTGCTCTTCTTCTTTTTTTTTTAATCCTTGAACAAGAAACAGATATTTTATATGATCTGGAGGCCTTTTGTTTTGTTTTTCACATTTTAGAGATGTTAAAAAATAATTCTTGATTGACATCTAATATATCTGGAAAAAGCAAAAATATATTTTCTATCCCATCCCTTTATAGAAAATGTTTACCAAACCCGGACTTTGATTATTAATGTGAAACTTTTCTTTCTTTCTTCCTCCCTTCCTACCTTTCTTTCTTACTTTCTTTTCCCTCTTTCTTTCTTTTCCCCCTTTCTTTCTAATATAAGTATTTGGTGCTACTATTTTTTCTTTCAGCAATGAGTTAGCAGCACTTCGTAGATTTTATATGCTGGTATTTCATTTTCATTGACTTTAATAACTATTAGAATTTCTCTTGAGACTGCCTCTTTTACCCAGGAATTATTTAGAATATGTTGTTTAAATTACAAGTGTGGGGAGATTTTCTTGTCATCATTTTGTCATTTCTATTTTATTATAGTCAGAGAAAATACTTATGTGATTTCTGTGCTTTTAAATTATTTAGCTTTATGACTTGAGATGGGGTCTATCTTGGTGAATGCTCCATGTGCATTTAAAAAGAATGTTGGTAGATGATATTCAGTTTTTTATATCCTTTTTTTACTTTTATTTTATTTTTCTATAGTTTTTTATTTTTTTATTAACATATAATGTATTATTAGCCCCAGTGGTACAGGTCTGTGAATCACCAGGTTTACACACTTCACAGCACTCACCATAGCACATACTTTCCCCAATGTCCATAACCCCACCACCCTCTCCCATCCCCCTCCCCCCAGCAACCCTCAGTTTGTTTTGTGAGATTAAGAGTCTCTTAACAGTTTGTCTCCCTCCCAATCCCATCTTGTTTCATTTTTTCCTTCCCTACCCCCCAAAACCCCAAATTGCCTGTCAAATTTCTCATATCAGGGAGATCATATGATAATTGTCTTTCTCTGATTGACTTATTTTGCTCAGCATAATACCCTCTAGTTCCATCCACGTCATCGCAAATGGCAAGATTTCATTTCTTTTGATGGCTGCATAGTATTCTGGTGTGTGTGTGTGTGTATACACACACATACACCACTCTTCTTTATCCATTCATCTGTTGATGGACATCTAGGTTCTTTCCATAGTTTGGCTATTGTAGACATTGCTGCTATAAACATTTGGGGGCACCTGCCCCTTCAGATCACTACATTCTTATCTTTAGGGTAGATACCCAGTAGTGCGATTGCTGGGTCATAGGGTAGCTCTATTTTCAACTTTTTGAGGAACCTCCATGCTGTTTTCCAGAGTGGTTGCACCAGCTTGCATTCCCACCAACCGTGTAGGAGGGTGCTCCTTCCTCTGCATCCTCACCAGCATCTGTCATTTCCTGACTTGTTAATTTTAGCCATTCTGACTGGCGTGAGGTGATATCTCATTGTGGTTTTGTTTTGTATTTCCCTGATGCCAAGTGATATGGAGCACTTTTTGGTGTCTGTTGGCCATCTGGATGTCTTCTTTGCAGAAATGTCTGTTCATGTCCTCTGCCCATTTCTTTATTGGATTATTTGTTCTTGGTGTTGAGTTTGATAAGTTCTTTATAGATTTTGGACACTAGCCCTTTATCTGATATGTCATTTGCAAATATCTTCTCCCATTCTGTCAGTTGTCTTTTGGTTTTGTTGACTGTTTCCTTTGCTGTGCAAAAGCTTTTGATCTTGATGAAGTCCCAATAGTTCATTTTTGCCCTTGCTTCCCTTGCCTTTGGCAATGTTTCTAGGAAGAAGTTGCTGAGGCTGAGGCCGAAGAGGTTGCTGCCTGTGTTCTCAAGGATTTTGATGGATTCCTTTCTCATGTTGTGGTCTTTCATCCATTTGGAGTCTATTTTTGTGTGTGGTGTAAGGAAATGGTCCAGTTTCATTTTTCTGCATGTGGTTGTCCAATTTTCCCAACACCATTTGTTGAAGAGACTGTCTTTTTTCCATTGGACATTCTTTTCTGCTTTGTCAAAGATTGGTTGACCATAGAGTTAAGGGTCTATTTCTGGGCTCTCTATTCTGTTCCATTGATCTATGTGTCTGTTTTTGTGCCAGTACCATACTGTCTTAATGATGACAGCTTTGTAATAGAGCTTGAAGTCTAGAATTATGATGCCACCAACTTTGGCTTTCTTTTTCAATATTCCTCTGGCTTTTTGGGGTTTTTTCTGGTTCCATATAAATTTTAGGATTATTTGTTCCATTCCTTTGAAAAAAAATAGATGTTATTTTGATAGGGATTGCATTAAACGTGTAGATTGCTTTAGGTAGGATAGACATTTTCACACTATTTGTTCTTCCAATCCAAGAGCATGGAACATTTTTCCATTTCTTTGTGTCTTCCTCAATTTCTTTCATGAGTACTTTATAGTTTTCTGAGTATAGATTCTTTGTCTCTTTGGTTAGGTTTATTCCTAGGTATCTTATGGTTTTGGGTGCAACTGTAAATGAAATTGACTCCTTAATTTCTTTTTTTTCTGTCTTGTTGTTGGTGTATAGTTTCTGTGCATCTGGTTTCTGTGCACTGATTTTATATCCCGACACTTTAGTGAATTCCTACACAAGTTCTAGCAGATTTGGAGTGGAATATTTGGGGTTTTCCACATAAAGTATCAAATCATCTGCAAAGAATGAGAGTTTGACTTCTTCTTTGTCGATTTAGATGACTTTAATTTCTTTTTGTTGTCTGATTGCTAAGGCTAGGACTCTTAGTATTATGTTGAATAGCAGTGGTGATAGTGGACATCCCTGCCATATTCCTGACCTTAGTGGAGAAGCTCTCGGTTTTTCTCCATTGAGAATGATATTCACTGTGGGTTTTTCATAGAGGGCTTTGATGATATTGAGATATGTACCCTCTATCCCTACACTTTGAAGAGTTTTGATCAAGAAAGGATGCTGTACTTTGTGAAATCCTTTTTTAGCATCTGTTGAGAGAATCAAATGGTTCTTGTTCTTTCTTTTATTAATGTATTGTATCACATTTGTTGATTTGCAGATGTTGAACCACCTTGCAGCCCTGGAATAAATCTCACTTGGTTGTGGTGAATAATCCTTTTAATGAACTGTTGGATCCTATTGGCTAGTATTTTGGTGAGAATCTTCACATCTGTGTTCATCAAGAATATTGGTCTGTAATTCTCTTTTTTGATGGGGTCTTTGTCTGGTTTTGGGTTCAAGGTAATGCTGGCCTCATAAAATGAGTTTGGAAGTTTTCCTTCCATTTCTATTTTTTGGAACAGTTTCAGGAGAATAGGAATTAATTCTCCTTTAAATGCTTGGTAGACTTTCTCCGATTGACTTATTTCGCTAAGCATGATACCCTCTAGTTCCATCCACATCGTCGCAAATGGCAAGATTTCATTTCTTTTGATGGCTGCATAGTATTCCATTGTGTATATATACCACATCTTCTTTATCCATTCGTCTGTAGATGGACATCTAGGTTCTTTCCATAGTTTGGCTATTGTAGACATTGCTGCTATAAACATTCGGGTGCACGTGCCCCTTCGGATCACTACGTTTGTATCTTTAGGGTAAATACCCAGCAGTGCAATTGCTGGGTCATAGGGTAGTTCTATTTTCAACATTTTGAGGAACCTCCATGCTGTTTTCCAGAGTGGTTGCACCAGCTTGCATTCCCACCAACAGTGTAGGAGGGTTCCCCTTTCTCCGCATCCTCGCCAGCATCTGTCATTTCCTGACTTGTTAATTTTAGCCATTCTGACTGGTGTGAGGTGATATCTCATGGTGGTTTTGATTTGTATTTCCCTGATGCCGAGTGATATGGAGCACTTTTTCGGAGAAAGACAACTATCATATGATCTCCCTGATATGAGGGAGAGGAGATGCAACATGGGGGGTTGAGGGGGTAGGAGAAGAGTAAATGAAACAAGATGGGATTGGGAGGGAGACAAACCATAAGTGACTCTTAATCTCACAAAACAAACTGAGGGTTGATGGGGGGAGGGGGTTGGGAGAGGGGGTGGGGTTATGGATATTGGGGAGGGTATGTGCTATGGTGAGTGCTGTGAAGTGTGTAAACCTGGAGATTCGCAGACCTGTACCCCTGGGGATAAAAATATATGTTTATAAAGCTGTAAAAAAAAAAAAAAAAAGAAAAGAAAAAAAAAAATAAATGCTTGGTAGAATTCCCCTAGGAAGCTCTCTGGCCCTGGGATCTTCTTTGTTGGGAGATTTTTGATGACTGTTTCAATCTCCTTACTGGTTGTGGGTCTGTTCAGTTTTTCTATTTCTTCCTGGTTCAGTTGTGGTAGTTTATATGTCTCTAGGAATGCATCCATTTGTTCCAGATTGTCAAATTTGCTGGCGTATAATTGCTCATAATATGTTCTTATAATTGTTTGTATTTCTTTGGTGTTGGTTGTGATCTCTCCTCTTTCATTCATGATTTTATTTATTTGGGTCCTTTCTCTTTTCTTTTTGATAAGTCTGGCCAGGGGTTTATCAATCTTATTAATTCTTTCAGAGAACCAGCTCCTAGTTTTATTGATTTGTTCTTTTTTTGTTTGTTTGTTTGTTTGTTTGTTTGTTTCTATTTCATTGATTTCTGCTCTGATCTTTATTATTTCTCTTCTCCTGCTGGGGTTAGGCTTTCTTTGTTGTTCTTTTTCCAGATCCTTTAGATCTTTCTACCTGAGACCTTTCTTGTTTCTTGAGAAAGGCTTCTATCATTATATATTTTCCTCTCAGGACTGCCTTTGCTGTGTCCCACAGATTTTGAACCATTGTATTTTCATTATCATTTGTTTCCATGATTTTTTTCAATTCTTCTTTAATTTCCTGGTTGACCCATTCATTCTTTAGTAGGATGCTCTTTAGCCTCTATGTATTTGGGTTCTTTCATGAATTTCCATGTTTAGCCCTCATAATTTTCTTTGCCCTGAAGTCCACCAGTCTGATATTAATAAAAGTACTAAAGATTTCTTTTGATTAGTATTTACATAGTATAGTTTTTAATGCTTTCCCTTTAACCTATCTGTGGCATTATATATATTTTTTTAAGATTTTATTTATTTGTCACAGAGAGAGCTTGTACAAGCAGGGAGGGGGCAGGCAGAGGAAGGAGCAGGTTCTCTGCTGAGCAAGGAACCTGATATGGGACACATTCCCAGGACCCCAAGATCATGACCTGATTTGAAGGCAGCTGCTTAACCACCCAGGCATCTCTATGGCATTGTATTTAAAGATAAATTTCATGATTGACAGGACTCTGTCTCACAGTCTGTTTTGGGTATTTTTTCTTCACATTTTTATTCAAATTCCAGATAGTTAACATACAGTGTAATATTAGTCTCAACTATAAAATTTAGTGATTCATCATTTACATACAACATCAGTGTTCATCATGACAAGTCCACTCCTTAGTACCCATCACGTATTTACCCATCTTCCCACCCACTCCCCTCCAATAACCCTCTTTGTTCTCTGTAGTTAAGAATCTGTTTCCTGGTTTTCCCTCTCTTTTTTGTTCCCCTATGTTTCCCTATCTGTTCTGTTTCCTAAGTTCAATATATGAGTGAAATAAAAAGCTTCTGCACAGCGAAGGAAATAATCAACAAAACTAAAAGGCATCCTATAGAATGGAAGAAGATACTTGCAAAAGACATATCTGATTGGGGTGCCTAGGTGGCTCAGTCATTAAGCATCTGCCTTCAGCTCAGGTCACGATCCTGGGGTCCTGGGATCAAGCCCCACATTGGGCTCCCTGCTCTGCGGGAAGCCTGCTTCTCCCTCTCCCACTTCCTGTGCTTGTGTTCCCTCTGTCGCGGTCTCTATCTCTCTTTCTGTCAAATTAATAAAATCCTTAAAAAAAAAAAAAAGAGACATATCTGATAAAGGGTGCGTTTTCCCAGTTTTTGAAAACTCCATTGGTGTGAGAATGAAATGCAATGCTTTTTGTAGTGCTTACATATAGTAGGTCTGGTATTGTCACGTGTGTGTGTGTGTGTGTGTGCACACGCGCGTATGAATGAAGGAAACTCACTCATAAGGTCATCCACTGAGTCTGTCTCAGCCAGTCTGACTTCCTTTTTCCCACTTTCAAAGTCTTCTGATAGTTATTTTATTCCTTTTTCCTCCAGGGTTTTAATTTTAATTTCTGGAATAAATAGGGTACATTGTGATTATTTTGTCTTATCTAACACTGGATATCCTTTTTTATTTCCACATAAGTCAGATTTTCCTGTTCCTTCACGTTTGATTTTTTTAATGTTGATACTAATGTTCATGATAGATATATTGTAGAAACTGAATTTGGTTATATTTCCCTTAAGATTAATTCTTATTCTGCCCGACAATTAACTTAGCTAGGTTCAAACTTCAAATGCAGGTAGTTGAAATCTCTGTTCAGGTCTTTTAGCTTCAAGTCACTGGTTTTCAGCAGACCCTGGTGTCTCTTCTGCAATTGTAGAAGAGACACCAAATCTCAATAGCTGAGGATTTTGGTAACTTTTATATTTTTACATACAGAAGTTTCCACTATATGCCTCCTTCCTTTCATGATGTTCTGCCTCTTAATTTTTATCTGTTCTACTAGTCTCAAATGCTATCTTTGGACCTATGAAGCCAGCAAACCTGCAGTTCTCTGATGCTCTGAATAGTTTTCTATTCTATTTCCAATGGCCTGAGCCATTGGAAGATTGAGGAATAAGTCAGACAAAAAAAGCTTTAAATTTAAAAACCTAACCAGGATCTTACCTTTGGGGGAGACAGTTTCATTGAATGAAGGGCATGATAGGTAGAAAAATGGTGGTGGTGTGGGGTGGCAGGAAGAATCCTAAATGTTCACCATGTAAAAATCTGCTTGAAGACAGTACCTCACTGCTGCCTACCTACCCACCTGCTGGTTCTTCCTAAGCCTTCAACAATCTTTGACTTGGCAAATGACAAATTATTTTATACAGCATTCAACATTCTGGAGCCTTATAATGTATCTCTTTTCCTCCACATTTGTTACCTGGATTCCAAAACTGCAGTACCTACATCCTCAGTCTCAATGAAAACCTAGAGAAAGAGCCTGTCATCTTCTATAATGATTTAAGGTGTACATTAGGAGAATGAGTCCAAAAAGAAAAGAAATAGAATGGTATGAAAAAGTATAGACTGAAGTAGAACATTTTTTAAGGTCTAGATAGAAAGTAATGGAGGTCTGAATTAATGTAGCAGAACAAGAGATGACAGAACAGTTTTCAGGGATGTTACAGAGATTGATTGGATATGAGATGATAGGGAATGTGGGACTTCCAGAAAGAGAAGAATGTGGGAAAATGAGTAAATAAATACAGTTTTAAGTAAATGAAATTTGAAGTGCCAGTGGGATTCAAGTGACAGTCATAAATTTAGGGATGTGTGCAATAAAAATCCCCTCAGAGATTTGAAATGATGGTAAATACGAGCATTTAGATAAAATTATGGGTAAATTGTTGTAAAAATTGCAGTTCCAAGTAATGACTATATGATGAGTCAAGAAATAAATGGATGTTTGTTTTCATGCCCAAAGGACATTAAACTACACAAAATATAGTTTTTAAAAAATATTACAATGTAACATATATGATAAAAACATTGAAGTATAATAACTGTAAGTTTATGAAACTATATAAAAGCATTAAAACTCTAAGACTCTGGAAGAGCAAAAAACTAACAGGCTGGAGTTAAAGCAAGTATTTCATACAAAAGTAAATATAGTTAATTAACACTTGAATCCAATTCAATTTTGACAGGAAGTTAAATTCATAATAAGTTAATAAGATTTCTATATCTACTGTTTAGTTTAACAAATTAGCAAAACTTTTAAAAATGTTGTGATTTCTCCAAATTGGAGAATATGTAATTATACAGACCCAGCTATTCTGGTACAATTAAAAGCAATTTTAAAAATATATATCAAAACACTTAAAGATGTCTAGGTCTGGAATTACACTTCTAGTCCTACCTTATGGAAATGATCACAAATCCAAAAACTTAAGAATAAAGGATCCTTATTACTTTACTATCAAAAAGGGGGAGAACTAAATGCCCAATAATATCTCCCAACTAGTTTCTATTCCTTTTTATAGTAAAGAACATTTTTTTAATATTATTTTATTTTATGTCTTTTCAGTGTTCAGAATTCATTGTTTATGCACCACACCCAGTGTTCCATGCAATACGTGCCATTTTTTTGAGGTTTTGGTTTTTTTGTTTTGTTTTGTTTTGGAACATACTAGGTACATATTACTGAATAAATAGACATTAAAATAACATTGATGAATTTTGTGGAGAGATGCTTGTAATATTAAATTAAAATGTGCAAATAATGCTTATGTAGTAGTTACAGAAGTACTATATATATACACATGAGAGAAATCCACTAACATTTCATGTAGTTATTTGATACTGTTGTAATTAGCAAGAGTAACCATTCATTTCTTTGTTTCTGTTTTCCAAAGTTACATCCATGCGGCATATATAAGTTTTTAGTTTTGGGGGGATTTTGGCTTTTTTGTGTGTGTGTGCTGAATGGTAATCTATTTTAATGTCATCATTTACCCATGGTGGCAGCCATGGAGGTGTGCTCGTCGGCATCCCTTTAAGAGACAAGCAGCAGAAGGAGTGCAATTAGCTGACAAGCCCTAAGTGCAGTCTCTTTAGTGCCCCAGTGTCTGAGATAAGCCATGCTTTCCTTGGACAATGTCAGACAATGACATTACCTAGACACAGTTTGTATTTTAGGTCTGGACTATTTGTGGCCGAATGAAGACCTAATCAATGGGCAGTCTTTGTGCCAATACTTTCTAGTGGCTAATCCAAAACTTTTTCAGAATTGCACCATATCTGAGACTCTTCAACCAAAACTTCCTTTCGTTCCCCTAGCTTTGCACGGATCTGAGATGTGCATCATGATCTTAGGAATTTTCTACTCTTCTTCCCTTGCATCTTTATCTGTAATAGATGTTTCCACCAAACAAACAAATCCACCCATCTGTTGATGGATAGTTGGGTTAATTCTACCTTTTGGCTGTTAGGAATAAAATTGCTGTAAGTATTTGTGTGTAAATGTTCTTTTGTTTAGTTTGGTGGATGTTTGGGGGGCATGCTTTTATTTCACTCATAACTATCTAAAGTGAAATTGCTGGGTCACAAGGTATGTATGTGCTGAATTTTATTAAAAATTGACCACTTTTTTCCAAAGTATACTCTTTTCCAATCTCACCAGTAATGTATGAGCATTGTCAGTATCCTACATCCCCAATGACACTTGATACTGTCATTTGTGAAGCTGTTTTCATGGTTCTACGTAAGCTTCTCATTGTGGCTTTAATTTACATTTCACTCCTGACTAAATATGTTGAACATCATTTCATGTGCTTAATGATCATTTATCCATCTCCTCTTGTGAACTGTCCATTATAATTTCAGGCTCTTTTTTTTTTTTTTATTTGGACTGTTTATCCACTCATTGCTTTTTAAGAATATTTTTTAAAATGGTATTTCCTTTTTTTTTTTTAAGATTTTAGTTATTTATTTGACAGACAGAGATCACAAGTAGGCAGAGAGGCAGGCAGAGAGAGAGGAGGAAGCAGCCTCCCTGCTGAGCAGAGAGCGAGACTCGGGGCTCAATCCCAGGACCCTGGGATCATGACCCGAGCGGAAAGCAGAGACTTTAACCCACTGAGCCACCCAGGTGCCCCGCCTTTTTTTTTTTTTTTTTTGAAGATTTTATTTATTTATTTGTCAGAAAGAGAGTGAGAGAAAGCAACACAAGCAGGCAGAGAGGCAGGCAGAGAGAGAGGAGGAAGCAGGCTCCCTGCTGAGCAAGGAGCCTGATGTGGGACTTGATCCAAGGACCCTGGGATCATGACCTGAGCCAAAGGCAGCGACTTAACCCACTGAGCCACCCAGGTGCCCCACTTTTTAAGAATTTTTATAAATTTTAGAAAATAGTCCTTTCCTGAAGATGAGTATTATAAATATTTTTTCTCCTATTTTTTAGTCTCTTCATTTTATTAATGGTATCTTTTAAAAAGAAGATAATAAGGGTGCCTGGGTAGTTCAGTGGGTTAAAGCCTATGCTTTCGGCTCAGGTCATGATCTCAGGGTCCTGGGATAGAGCCACGCATCTGGCTCTCTGCTTCCCTTCCTCTCTCTCTGCCTGCCTCTGCCTACTTGTGATCTCTGTCTGTCAAATAAATAAATAAAAATCTTTAAAAAAATAAAAAATAATAAAAAGAAGATATTAGATTGATGAAGTGCCATTTATAGGGTTCTTTCTTTATTGTTTGTATATTCTGTGCCACAACAATCTCGTTTTTTTTTTAAGAATCCTTGTAGCCATAGTGTTTTTATTTAGCTCCAGGATCCATTTCAGATAAACCTTTTTGTATTTTGAGGACAGCATTGAAGTTCATTTTATTAAACATAGATCACCAGTTCAAAATATTTTGTTGAAAAAAAATACATTCCCCATGGATTTACTTGAATGTACACATTTTTCATTCCATTGACTGTGTATATGTAGGTTTATTTCTGGACAATCTATTCTGTTTTCTTTTTTTTTAATTTATGTGTTTACCCTTACACCAATACCGCATTGCATTGACTTGTAGTTTTATGATAAGTCTTTAACCCACAGAGCCACCCAGGCACCCCTAGTTTTATGGTAAGTCTTAAAGTGAACTTTGCCCTTCTTTTCAGAATTGTTTTGGTTAGTCCAGTCAATTTTAATTTCAAAAATCAATACAAGTATGTGCATTAAAACTATGTTTCCCCTTAATTCTTTGAACATGTTGATTTTAATTCTTTGAACATATTTATTTATAATAACTGATTTAAAGTCTTTAATTAATCCAACATCTGGGTCACTAACGTCATTTACTATTGACTTCTTTTTATCTTCCTGACTCTAAGTCACAGTTTTCTATTCCTTAAATGTCTACTAATTTTTTACTTTGTATTGGACATTATAAATGATACATTTCAGAAGCTCTGAAATCTGTTATCTTCCCCTGGAAAATGTGGGTTATTGTTCTAGTTCAACATCCGGTTCCCAGGTGAGCATCTTGAACTTATGTGTGCTCAGTCTTATATTTTGCTAGTGGAGCTTCCGAGAAGCTCATTCCTTTTTCCAAACCCTTCTAACTTGATAGGACTCAACATTTAAACTCTGTCTCCCTTGTACATCTGGCCAGGATACGGTTTTAGGCTTTATTAGGGCAAACCTAGAGTATGTACTGTTTGTTGTTCTGTTGTTGTTGCCATTGCTTTTTAAAGGTGGAGGTTTTCTGATGTCTCACCTGAATGCTCAGCATTTTAAAGGAATGTTTACAAATTCTCTATACTTGCTGGGCTCAAATCCATCACAGTTATAATCTGGCAAAACCCAGTATTGTCTTGTCCTGCTCATTCAGTGTCCACTGCCTTCCTGAGAACCCACCAGGAAAACCTCTGTGTAGTTACTTTGTCTTCTTTCCCATAAATTCCGTGACTTAAGCTGCCAGGAGGCCTTACTATATGACTCTTCAGCTCCGTTTGACTGCCATGCTCTAGTTGGACTCTGGCTCCTTGCAATGGTCAGAATATTACACCTAGTCAGGTAATTGTCCGATTTTGGATCTCACCTCCAGTTTCTCAGCCTTTAAATACTGCACTCATACCATCCGTTGGGCAGTGCTTAAATATAGTTGCTTCATATGTTTTGTTCAATTTTATGATTATTTACAAGAAAAGGACCAGGGGAGAGTAGTAGAGTTTTTTTCTTTATGGCTGCAAATGCTAGTTTAGGCCTGGTGACAGATCAATTCATATTTCTAGGTCAGTGCTATCTAATAGAACTTTCTGAATGATGAAACTGTTTTCTCCCTGTGCTATCCAATAAAGAAGCTACTAACCGTGCATTAACTGAGCACCTAGAATATGGCCAGTGTAACTACAGAATTGAATTTTTAAGTGTTATTTAATTTAAATAGTCATGTAAAGCTGGTGATTACCATATTGGACAATACATTTCTAAGTAATAGGGGTAAAAGTACTTAACCTGAACCAAAACAACTCCGAGTTTGAGTATCTTACCTTGATATTGTTACTTGAGTGCTCAAATCAACTCTCTGACTAGGTTTGTTTGTTTTATTACTTACAATTTATTTGGTTCTCTGGTAACTGCTCTCCCCAGTCATCATGATACATTCTTGTGCTATCCTGATATTTCTGTCTCTCCATGCATCTAGCATGCTGCTGGTCTTACTCTCACTCTTCTTACCTTTCCTAATCTAGCCTGTATCCTTGACTCTGATCCAGAGTTTTGCTTTAAAAAATTTAGTCTTAGTATTAAGTCTCTAATAAATAGTAACTGTCTTCCAATCATTTTTTAAAAGAGGAGAGCAGTATTTTCTGTGCCTGATTATGACTATATGTTTGTCTAGATACTCTTAGAGTGAACTGGAAATCTACACTTGGAAAGGGTGAGAATTTAGATAAACATTAGGATTACTTGAATTTATTAAGAAACCCAGATGATCAGACCAAAATGTAAGTTTTCCTCCTATTGGTCTAAATTTATGCCATTAGAATATATTGTTAAAAGTAGAGCATTCTTATTCCTAGCTGTTTTTTCAAATTCAGAATTCAGTGTGCAAATGAATACATAAAAGCATTAATTTTGATCTAATTGTCCCCTGCAATGTAAAGAAAGGGGTTTTTGTCTATTAGAGTTCAACATCAACCTGCTAGAAAGTAACATTGATCTAAAGACATGAAACCTATGTATAAAAATGCACGTATTAGGGGAGCCTGGGTGGTACATTTGGTTAAGCATCTGACTGTTGGCTTCAGCTCAGGTTGTGATCCTGGTGTCATTGGTTTCAGGTCAGATCATGATCTCAGGGTCATGAAATGGAGCCCCAAGGCAGACTCCACACTCAGAGTGGTATCTGCTTAAGACTTTCTCTTCCTCTCCCTCTGACCCTTCCCCCTGCTCACATTCTTTCTTTCTCTCTTTCTCTCAAATAAATTCTTTTAAAAATGCACAGATTATGAGATCATTAGATATGCATATCTAAACAAATTATGGCAAACTGTTTTATTGTCACTAGCTCTTGATATTTTTGCTTGCAAGTTTGTGTGTGATTGTGCATGTATGTGAGAGATAGAGACAGAGATGGGGGTATTATGATTACTTAACAATTTGATCACTTAAAAATATGAGATTTGGGGCACCTGGGTGGCTCAATGGGTTAAAGCCTCAGCCTTCGGCTCAGGTCATGATCCCAGGGTCCTGGGAGTCCCTCATCAGGCTCTCTGCTCAGCAGGGAGCCTGCTTCCCTTCCTCTCTCTCTGCCTGCCTCTCTGCCTACCTGTGATTTCTGTCTGTCAAATAAATAAATAAAAATCTCTTTATGGACCTTCTATGGTATTTTTTTCATTTATAATGTGATAATTTTATACCATTAAATATGCATTATATTGGCTGATCATTTTATTATACTAATTATGATTTGTATAATTGTATATGATCATAATTGTATATGATCTTTGTTTATATATAATTCTTTTTTTAAAATATTTTATTTATTTGACACAGAGAGAGAGAAATCACAAGTAGGCAGAGAGGCAGGCAGAGAGCTTGATTCCAGGACGCTGAGATCATGATCCGAGCCGAAGGCAGAGGCTTAACCCACTGAGCCACCCAGGCACCCCTGTTTATATATAATTCTTACTGTCCCTAGTGTATTGTTTTGTGGCATAGTCATGCCTTTATAAATTAATAATATTAAAGAAGGATGACATAGTTAACTAATGCATTTCAATTGTCTAGTATATTTGTCACCATTGAAATACTGTAGTAAAATATTTCTGTAAATAAAAATGTTAATAATATAAAAATAATAGTTATTACTATTAGCTAAAACATAGGACTGGAAGAGACAATGAAATACTATTTTCCAACTTTCTTAATGAAAGCAGCGCCACTGCTATTTTGCTTAAGAAAAAAAAAAACACTATTTTATTTCATGAGATGCTGCTTGTAATCAAATCCATTGACTTTTATTTATGTCCAAGTGAAGATTTATAATATAAAAGAGTTACTGTCCAGATAAAACTCTCTTCTTATTTAAATCATATCTAATTAATGACATTTTGTTTGACATTTTCTTATATTGCAGTGTACCATTTGGCTAAATGATTCAATGTTTCAACTGGATGACATGCTCTTTATAGATAAAGATTCCATATACCTTTTCTTCTCTGGTCCGCCTAGTTTGGTTTTGTGTATAAAAGCACTCTACTTATTTGAAATGACACAGACCTGCCCCCTCACATATTACAGGGTAGAAATCTAGACCTGTCTCCCTAGTAACCTGAAATCACTATAGTCTTTCCCACACCTGTGCTCTTTCCCACTAGATTTGGATTTAAGCCCTTAGTGCCTCCCAGCCTGCCTGCCAACTATTGCTAGGTAGAGGTCCTTAACTACCTCTGTCCCCTCTCTTATGATTGGTCAGCATAATATATACCAACTAGGAATTCTTAAGATGAAAACATACTTTGGTCAGTATTTATGGGTTGTTAGTCCAATTTTCCCTCTTCCAAAGGTAACATAGGTATTATATTATATAACTAGGGAGAGACTCAATATACATATACCTGATTTGAGAGAAGTGGAGGGAATGGGAAGAGAGGGGACACAATGAAAATCAGCTCAGTGTACATGGTATTTAACAATGAATTCTGGAACACTGAAAAGAAATTTTAAAAAATAATAAAAAAATAAAAGATTTAGAGAACAAAGCAAAGTAGAGAATGAAAAGACTAGAGGAGGGGATTTATGCTTTCAGGTTTTTGCTTCAGAATGAAATAAATTAGCTTCTTTAATTTATAAACTTATACAACTTGCTGGCATTGTGATAGTCTTTGATTATTTGATCTCATTCAGCATAACTTGGCAGGGAAAGGAGATGAGCAAGGATTCAAGGCAGGAAAAATATGAAGCAATCCAGTGTAAGGAGATAAAGTTTTACGGATAAGACTGAAAGGTAGGACCTTGGTCAGCAGCCAGGCTGTCGAAAGGGAAAACTAACTTAGGCTGTGGCTTGAAACCAGCAGTTGCTGATTTACTTCTCTGCACATGGATCATGTCTTTCAACTTACTTTCTCCATTCTCCAAGGAATGAAACTAAAAAAGCAAGCTTTTTTAATGACATTCTAAATATCTGTGTACATGTTTCAAGCATAATTGTAAGGACTCTTGCTTCCCGACCATATACTCAACCTGACCATTGGTGCCAGATATTCCATTGTTGGCATGAAAAGCCAAAATACAACACTTTTTAATAAAAATCACTTTATAATTGGCATCAATAGAAGGAAAAGAACACATGGCTGCCATTCTTTCTATAATAGCTCAGTACCAGAGTTTTTAATGTCCCAGAGACAGAAAATAATACTTTTAGTATTCAGTCATATTATTTTCATAATAATGGTGAGAAAACTCGTAATAAAATCACTGTTTAAAACACTGTTTATCATTTTCAAATCCTTGACTTATAAACACCCTTTTGAAAAATAATGTCATTGTTGGGAACCAGTAATAACTAAGATTGGCCTAAGATATAAGAATGCCTTGGGCAGTAATTTGAAGGAAAAATATGTTGATGTAAAGTATCTTGGATATGTAAAATGCTAGATGCTAATGATGATTATCTGAGTCATTTTGATGGCTTAAGCTTATGACTATAATTCATAAAAAGTAACTATTAGTCATACTTAACATGAAAGACATACTAATCACTCTAAACAAACAAAGTCCAGTCTAGTTTATTAGCTTGTGTCTATAGGAGCACAACTGCTTTGATTTAGTGTAAACACTGCCTAGTGTTAATCATTCATCAGTGTTTTATATGTGTAATTTAATTTTATGCAAACAAACTTTCCATGCTCAATACTTTGGTCCAGGCAATTTCATCTATTGCTTCTATTGTCAACCTCTAAACAAATATTTATGATTGGACTGACTCCAATTTTATAATTGTATCACATACAAGCAAAAATTCCAGTTTTGCTAATCAATTTTACTTGTTCAAATCTACTCCTAAAAGTATAGCCAATTAAAATAAAAATTTATCTGAATTACTTACAATGTAGCAAGGCAGGTCTAGGTAAGTTTAAATTCTAGCTTCATTAGCTCTGTCTTTAAAAAATGGATACTGAAACTTTCCTTGTATAAAGTAAATGTTGGAAGATTTCTTTATGGCTAGGACAATGAAATTAGAAATATCAAAGAATGCATAGATAGGAAATATAGCACATGCACAGATTTAAGGAGGAAATCTGGTTGCTCATAATACCTTGCAATGTGTTGTCCTTTCTTTACCAAAATAATTCTTTGGACACAACCAAAATAAGTTTGGGGGTAATTTTCACAGAAAAAAAAAAGGTAATAAATTTATATCGAGTTGAGCTAACCATTTAATCTTTCTTCTATTGTGACCATTTTGTCATATTTACAAGCTGTCCTTTCCTTACCAAAATAATTCTTTGGACACAACCAAAATAAGTGTGGGGGTAATTTTCACAGAAAAAAAAAGATAATAAATTTATATCGAGTTGAGCTAACCATTTAATCTTTCTTCTATTGTGACCATTTTGCCATATTTACAAGCTGGCTGGTATTAACTAGGATACCGAAAAAAAAACCTATAGCAGTTCATCTTCTTAATCTCAAATGTTGAATTTTTAATTTTCTTAATATTTTGATTTCAAAAATATCTTTCTGACAACTTCTTTTTCAGTTCAGTCAGTTCTTACTTTTTTTTAAAATTTTTTATTTCTTTTCAGCATAACAGTATTCATTGTTTTTGCACCACACCCAGTGCTCCATGCAATCCGTGGCCTCTCTAATACCCACCACCTGGTTCCCCCAACATCCCACCCCCCACCCCTTCAAAACCCTCAGATTGTTTTTCAGAGTCCATAGTCTCTCATGGTTCACCTCCCCTTCCAATTTCCCTCAACTCCCTTCTCCTCTCCATCTCCCCTTGTCCTCCATGCTATTTGTTATGCTCCACAAATCAGTGAAACCATATGATAATTGACTCTCTCTGCTTGACTTATTTCACTCAGCATAATATCTTCCAGTCCCCTCCATGTTGCTACAAAAGTTGGGTATTCATCCTTTCTGATGGAGGCATAATACTTCATAGTGTATATGGACCACATCTTCCTTATCCATTCGTCCGTTGAAGGGCATCTTGGTTCTTTCCACAGTTTGGCGACCGTGGCCATTGCTGCTATAAACATTGGGGTACAGATGGCCCTTCTTTTCACTACATCTGTATCTTTGGGGTAAATACCCAGTAGTGCAATGGCAGGGTCATAGGGAAGTTCTATTTTTAATTTCTTGAGGAACCTCCACACTGTTCTCCAAAGTGGCTGCACCAACTTGCATTCCCACCAACAGTGTAAGAGGGTTCCCCTTTCTCCAATCCTCTCCAACACATGTTGTTTCCTGTCTTGCTAATTTTGGCCATTCTAACTGGTGTAAGGTGGTATCTCAATGTGGTTTTAATTTGAATCTTCCTGATGGCTAGTGATGATGAACATTTTCTCATGTGTCTGATAGCCATTTGTATGTCTTCATTGGAGAAGTGTCTGTTCATATCTTCTGCCCATTTTTTTAATATGATTGTCTGTTTTGTGTGTGTTGAGTTTGAGGAGTTCTTTATAGATCCTGGATATCAACCTTTTGTCTGTACTGTCATTTGCAAATATCTACTCCCATTCTGTGGGTTGCCTCTTTGTTTTGTTGACTATTTCCTTTGCTGTGCAGAAGCTTTTGATCTTGATGAAGTCCCAAAAGTTCATCTTCGCTTTTGTTTCCTTTGCCTTTGGAGACATATCTTGAAAGAAGTTGCTGTGGCTGATATCGAAGAGGTTACTGCCTATGTTCTCCTCTAGGATTCTGATGGATTCCTGTCTCATGTTGAGGTCTTTTAACCATTTTGAGTTTATCTTTGTGTACGGTGTAAGAGAATGGTCGAGTTTCATTCTTCTACATATAGCTGTCCCCTGGGGAATTCTACCAAACTTTCAAAGAAGAAATAACACCTATTCTCCTGAAGCTGTTTCAAAAAATTGAAGCAGAAGGAAAACTTCCAGACTCTTTCTATGAAGCCAGCATTACCCTGATCCCCAAACCAGGCAAAGACCCTACCAAAAAGGAGAATTTCAGACCAATATCACTGATGAATATGGATGCTAAGATTCTCAACAAGATCCTAGCAAACAGGATCCAACAGCACATTAAAAAGATTATCCACCATGACCAGGTGGGATTCATTCCTGGGCTACAAGGATGGTTCAGCATTCGCAAATCAATCAATGTGATAGAACAAATTAATAAGAGAAGAGAGAAGAACCACATGGTCCTCTCAATTGTTGCAGAAAAAGCATTTGACAAAATCCAGCATCCATTCCTGATTAAAATGCTTCAAAGTATAGGGATAGAGGGAACATTACTGAACTTCATAAAATCTATCTATGAAAGACCCACAGCAAATATCATCCTCAATGGGAAAAAGCTTTGCAGCCTTCCCTTTGAGATCAGGAACACAACAAGGATGCCCACTCTCACCACTCTTGTTTAACATAGTATTAGAAGTCCTAGCAACAGCAATCAGACAACAATGAGAAATAAAAGGTATCCAGATTGGCAATGAAGAAGTCAAACTCTCTCTCTTCAACAGATGACATGATTCTTTATATGGAAAACCCAAAAGACTCCACCCCCAAACTACTAGAACTCATACAGCAATTCAGCAATGTGGCACGATACAAAGTGAATGTACAGAAATCAGCGGCTGTCTTATATACTAACAATGAAAATACAGAAAGGGAAATTGGAGAATCGATTCCATTTACTATAGCACCAAGAACCATAAGATATCTGGGAATAAACCTAACCAAAGAGGTAAAGTAACTGTACTCGAGGAACTACAGAACACTCATGAAAGAAATTGAAGAAGACACAAGAAGATGGAAGACCATTCCATGCTCTTGGATCGGAAGAATAAACATTGTTAAAATGTCTATACTGCCTAGAGCAATCTATACTTTTAATGTCTTTCCAATAAAAATTCCACCAGTATTTTTCAAAGAGCTGGAGCAAATAATCCAAAAATGTGTATGGACTCAGAAGAGACCCCGAATCACTAAGGAAATGTTGAAAAGCAAAAATAAAACTGGGGGCATCATGTCACCTGATTTCAAGCTTTACTCAAAGCTGTGATCACCAAGATAGCATGGTACTGGCACAAAAACAGACACATAGACCAGTGGAACAGAGTAAAGAGCCCAGTTCTTACTTTAAGAGTGCAGTATCTATCCTTCCCAGTCTCTCTGAGCATACCAATTAGAATTATTTTTCTTTCCCATAGTTATCTCTAATTTTTTTCAGGAACATTTGTTCTGTTACTTCATATTGGACTTCTTTTGTTTATTTTTTTCAACTATTTGGTGATCTTTGGTCTTCCATTTACTAATGAAACACGACTGGCATATACATAATACAAAAGCATTTTTAAACATGTAAATATAACTTTGATTATACATGGAAGTCCTGTTTCCAACTTAACACGGTATGTTTGTCTTCCTTTCATATTTTTACTTCCTCATGTGAATTAAAAATCAAACATATATTTTGGGGAAGTAATTCAAAATTTAATTACACAGAAATTAATTAAAATTACACAGAAATAGAAGAGTAATAAGGGGACTTTTGCTTCTAGACATTTTAGGATGACTGATAAAACATATGTAGCACAGTGAATAAAAGTATACGGGAAAAAAAATAAACAGTGCTTCAGTGATGCGTAGGACAATATAAAATGACCTGCATAAGGTTAATTAGAAACCAAAAAGGGGGAAGGTGTCCAATAGGAAAAAAATTTTTGAAAAAAAAAGGCTAAAAATGTTCAAATCTGATTAATCCTAAGTATCCAAGAAGCTCAGTAAACTCCAAGTAAGAAAAACATACTTTAAAAGTATACCAAGGGATATTTTTATCAAATTACTGAATGAGTGATAAAGAGAAAAATCATAAAAGCATCCAGAGAAGGAAAATGTTTTCTTTTCTTTTTTTTTTAAAGATTTTATTTATTTGACAGAGAGATCACAAGCAGGCAGAGAGGTAGGCAGAGAGAGAAGAGGAAGCAGGCTCCCTGATGAGCAGAGAGCCTGATGAGCAGAGAGCCCGATGCGGGGCTCGATCCCAGGACTCTGAGATCATGACCTGAGCTGAAGGCAGCGGCTTAACCCACTGAGCCACCCAGGCGCCCCAGGAAAATGTTTTCAAGTGAAAACTTGGGTCCATATGAAATAATAAAATATATTGCAAATGTTAAATTGTGAGTAAACATAAAAGGCTTTTTCTACTTTTCTAAATTTTTTAAAAGATAATTGTTAAAACAAAAATAGTATCAATGTGTTTTGACTACATTACTATATGTAGAAATAAAAGTTATTTAGAGTAATACTACAAAAAATAAGAGGGTAAGTGGAAACATACTGCTCTAAGTTTCTTTTATTATTTGGGAAATAATATATTATTCTTTGAAGGTACACCATGACAAATTGAATATTTTAATGCCCCAGAGCAACCGCTTATTTAATGTAAAGAGGTATAGCTAATAAGCCAAAAGGAGAGAGAAAGTGGAATATTAGTACATAGTAACTTAATCCAAAAGAAGACAGGAAAATTAGAAAAATAGAATAGACAATATAGGACAAAAAAACAGGCATCAAGATGATGGACTTAAACGTGGCCATATAAATAATTTCATTAAATATAAATATTCTGAACACTCAAAAAGCAGTGATTGCCCTACAGGATAAACAAGACCTAAATATGCTTTCTACAAGAAATGAATTTTAAATATAAATACATATATAGCTTAAAAGTAAAAAGTTAAGAGAAAGATATATTATGAAACACATGAGAAAATTGGATTTACAGGGTGCCTAAGTGGCTCAGTCAGTTAAGGTTCTGCTTTTGGCTCAGGTCATGATCCCAGGGTCCTGGGATGGAGCCCTGCATCTGGCTCTCTGCTCAGCAGGGAGCCTGCTTCCCTTCCTCTCTCTGCCTGCCTCTCTGCCTATTTGTGATCTATCTGTCAAATAAATAAATTTTTAAAAAATCTTAAAAAAAAAGATAAAAGAAAAGTGGATTACTTCGTTAATACCAAAGAGAACTGTAGAGTGTAGGATATTACTATACAAAATGGGTGAAATTTTGTAATGATAAAGGGCTAATTCATCAAAGAAACATAGAATTACTAAATGTGTTTGTAAAGAGATCCAAGTATATGAAGCTTCAAAGTACAATGAAACCAAAAGAGAACTGAAGGGAGAAAGATATAATTCCACTATTATATTTGGACACTTCAATATTCCTTATTCAGTAATTAATAGCAGTAGGCAGAAAATCTGGTATGAGAAAAATTAAAAACCATGTTAACAAATTTGAACTAACTGAAATTTATAAGACAGTCCACCCAATACATGTAGAGTACATGGTCTTTTCAAAATGCAAACAAAAAATTCACCAATATAGACCGTTTGCTGGGAGGTGAAACAAGATTCATTATTTTTTAACTACTTCATGGAGATGTGATTGACATACAAAAGCTGTAGATTTTTAACGTATACAAACTGATGTGTTTAGAAGACTCATTAAAAGAATCAAAATAATACCAAATATGTACTTTCATCATAAAAGTCTTAAACCAGAATTAAATAGCAAAATATTTCTCAAAAATTTCCTAACACTTGAACAATAAATGACACAATTCTAAATAGCCTATGGATCAAGTAGGAAGTAATAAAGTAATTTTAAAAATACTTCAGAAAGAATGATGATAAAATACATTAACTCAAAATTTGTGGAATGCCACTAAAGCAAGGATTAGAGGGAAATGTGTAACCTAAAATGCTCATGTTAGAAAAGAAGATTGGGCTAAATCAATTATTTAAGATTCTACTTTAAAATTCTTTGAAAATAAAAGAAAATTAAACCAAAAGTAAGGAGAAGTAAAGAAATAAGTATATTTTTTAAAAATATAAAAATAAAAGTGAATCAACAAAACCAAAACATGTCTTTAAAAATTATCAATAGAGTAAAAAAAGAGAAAAAGAAGACCTGCAAATGAGTCAGTATCAGCAGTATCAGGAATGAGAGAATGGACATCCCTATATATACTATAGACAATAAAAGGATAGTAAGGAAAATTTGACAAAATCCTCAAATGACACAACTTATTAAGATTCATACCAGAAATAAGATATTAATAACTCCACAGCTCTTAAAAATTTGAATTTAAAAATTTCCACAAGAAAATTCTAAGCCCACATGGTTTTACTGGTGAATTCTGTTAACTCTTAAGAATAAATAATGCCAGTCCTACATAAGCTCAATATTTGAATAAAGAAAAATTTCAACAAGTTTATTGAGGTGGGCATTACCCTGATATCAAAAGCAGACAGATATATTAAAAGAAAAATTATAAATGTTACTCATAATAATAGATGAAAAACCCTTAATTTTAAGAAGTTGATTTAAGCACTATATTAACAAAGATAACTTGTAAGGATCAGGTTAGATTTATTTCAAGAATACAGGATTAGCTTATTCAAAAAAAAATCAATGTAAATCACCTTATTAACAGTTAAAGAACTATATTATAAGCTCAGTGGTTGCAGAAATACTGTTTGTCAAAATTGAAACTCATACTCTCAGAAAACTAGAGATAGAAGGGAGTACTCTCAACCTGATAATGGACATCTGTGCAAACTTTATACCTAATGATGAAAGGAAAACATTCTGATCAGTTCAAGATGGTAGCGTAAGAACGGCACTCATTTCCTCCATGGGATATACCAAATTATACCTGTTAATAGAACAGTTCCTCCTAAAGAACTGATGGCTGACTGAACGCTACTGAATAACCAAACTAGAACAGGAAGAGAAACGTAGATATGGCAGCAAGGGGAACCCACACCCCAGGTGCTGCCAACAGCAGTGGGGGAGGCATAGTGCTGAGGGATAAGAAAGAGATCCCTCTGTCCTTGGGCACAGAAAAAAAGCCATGGTTTAAATAGCAACTCACATATAAAATAGGCTAGAACTCTGCCAACCAGGTGCAGGAGCTTCTGGAAACTTCCCCAGGTTAGAGGGATTGGGGAACAATACAGTTGATATTCCCACTCTGCCTTAAAAGCCTAGACTGAAGCACGGTCCACACACCATAATAGGCCAATTGGGTCATCTCTGTGAGCCGGGACTTCAGCATATTCACACTCCCCAAGCTTATATCCCAGCCCTCATCCCGTTGGTGCATGGAAAAAGAAGCTGGGGTTTAAAAAGGCTGAGGAATTGTGAGAATGCTCTCTACCCCCACTCTTTCCTAAAAGCCCAGACTGACCAGAGTCTGGATAGGGGTAGGTTGAGATGCCATAATTGGTGGGTTCCCATGCCCTGCCTGTGGGTCAGATAGTCACAGAAGATTTGCAACATCAGCAAGCCTAGGGTCCTCAAGCCTATACCAGCTACCTTGTGGTTCTATGGCACAGAAACAAGTGTAGTTTGGTGGGGTTGTTTTCTTTTTTTTTTTATTTTTTTTTTAATTTTTATTTTTAATTTATTTTAATTTTAAAAATTTGTCTTGTTTTTTATTTTTTCTCTTTTTTCTTTTTCCTTCTTACATTTTACTGTTTCATCTTTTCTTTTGTTATTATTTCTTTATTCTTTCCATAAAATGCTACAGTTTAAAAAGACAAACTAAAATAAATAAATAAATAAATAAATAAATAAATAAAATAAAAAAAATAAATAAAAAGACAAACTAGCATATACAGCCACAGCTCCAGCCAGCCAGCCAACCAAAGTCACCAAGAACACACTGTCTGCATAGGGGACACTATACACAAGATCACTCCAACTTTAGGAGAAATAGCCATTTTTGCCTACCCCATAGGAACAAAGATAGTTAAGCAAAATTAGATGACAAAGGAATATGCTCTGAAGAAAAGAATATGACACCTCAGAAAAAGAACTTAACAAAACAGAGATAAGCAATATGCCTGATAAAGAACTTAAAGTAATGACCGTAAAGATACTCACCAAGCTAGAGAAAAGTGGGAGAACTCAGTGAGACCTTCAATAAAGAGATAGAAAATATTAAAAAGAACCAATCAGAGTTGAAGAATACAATAACTAAAATAAAAAGCACTAGTCAAAGAAAAGCTAAAGTTCTTGACCTCTCAACCAGCCTTACCAAGAAGTGTTAAAGGGGACTCGGAGTGGAAAGGAAAGACCATAAATAAGAATATGGCTGCATCCTGGGAATAAATCCCACCTGATGTGGTGAATGGTCTATTTGATGTTTCGTTGGATTGAGTTTGCTAATATTTTGTTGAGTGTTTTTGCATCTAAGTTCATCAGGATATTGGTCTGTTGTTTTCCTTTTTGGGGGGTGGGGTGTCTTTGGTTTTTGTATCAGGATAATGCTGACCCTGTAAAATGTATGCAGAAGCTTTCTTTCCTCTTCTATTTTTTGAAATAGTTTGAGGAGAATAGGTGTTAACTTTCCTTAAATATGTGGCAGAATTCACCTGTGAATCCACTTGATCCTCTTTTATTTTTTGGTAGTTTTTCAATTACCAACAAAAATTTTGTTACTTATAATTGGTCTGTTCAGATTTCCTATTTCTTCCTGGTTCAGTTCTGGAAGATTGTATGTTTCTAGGAATTTATCCACTTCTTCTAGGTTATCCAGTTTGTTGGCTTGGGCCAGAGTAAGGAACTTGCTGCAAAAAAAGCATCAGAAACTCTGTGGGTTAAAGGAAATGTAATGGTTATACATATTTACCAAAACTCACTAAACTCAGTTAAAATGAGTGTACTTTATGTAAATTATCTTTCAGTAAAACTGACTATAAAAAACAGTATAATGAATTTTTACAGAGGGAAGAGATAGACAAGCTGATTTTATAATTCAATACGGAAAAAGAGGCAGGAGTATCCAGAAAAATTCTGAAGTATAAGGAAAACAATGCCTTGGCAAAATGGTGGTCTCCAAATTTCCAAGAATTGAAATATGTGAAGTCCACATTCTACAGTGATACTGATTATATTTTCTTAAGCCAAAAATTATATTTCCGAGGAAACAGGATTAATGAAGTTTCAATATAAAATGTTGGGGTACCTGCGTGGCTCAGTTTGGGTTCTCCAAAAAGTCCAACTGGGGGGCACCTGGGAGGCTCAGTGGGTTAAGCCTATGCCTTCGGCTCAGGTCATGATCTCAGGGTCCTGGGATCGAGCCCCGCATCAGGTTCTCTGTTTGGCAGAGAACCTGCTTTCCCCTTCTCTCTGCCTGCCTTTCTGCCTACTTGTGATCTCTCTCTCTCTCTGTCAAATAAATAAGTAAAATCTTTTTAAAAATATGAAATGTATGAAATATGTTAACATATGAATATTCCTATCATTAAGATATTAGCAATAGCTTTTTTCTGCTTGACTTGCTAGTTTAGCTAAATGTTCTAATACCACAGTAACACAAATGTCTTTTAAAATAAAATTTGAACCATTTTCCTAGATTATAGAATGTCATAGATGACAAGCTAATGTGAAAATGCCTGGTCAGCCATGAATCTAATGACCTAATGAGCAGAAATTTGGGTTGGTTATTAAATGAAGAGTGAACTTAGTGTAATTAAACTCAGTGCAGAGTTATTAAACTAACAGTATGCATTTAATGTTCAACTCTTACAGAGAATTGTTACAAAGCCTATTCTAAGATATATCATATACCCGTCTCGCATGGAAATGAATAAATATCTCAATCTTCAGTACAAGGTAGAATCTGATTGGACTTTTCCTCTGTTGAATAGTGGTCCAGAATAGATCTGACTGACCTATTAGAAGAATAAGAAACTGTTCAGAATTAGAAAATTTCAAGATCTTCCACTCTTTGAGTTTCAGACTTTGTATTCTCCTCTCTCTCCCCACTGTCTCTTTCTCCCTCTTTCTCTCCCTCTCTCCTTCCTTCTCTTTCTCTCTTAGGATGCATTAAATATTAAACTCTTACAGTTAGTTTGTAATTTGTAGAGTCTACATGAGATCATGTATATACATACATTCATTTATCTATCAGTGTATGTGATATGTAAAGTGTATGTGTGTGTGTGTGTGTGTGTGTGTGAATTACATGTACATGAAAAGAAAACCTTCATATCTAGCTAGAAAAACATGTTACACTGGCCAAAAAATGTTCATTAAAATATGCACCAGTTGGGGTGCCTGGGTGGCTCAGTAGGTTAAAGCCTCTGCCTTCAGCTCAGGCCATGATCCTGGGGTCCTGGGATCGAGCCCCGCATCGGGCTCTCTGATCAGCAGGGATCCTGCTTCCCTTCCTCTCTCTGCCTGCTTCTCTGTCTACTTGTAATCTTGTCTGTCAAATAAATAAATAAAATCTTTAAAAAAAAAATATGCGCCAGTGGAAAGTAGTTCACTCTGAACTCAATGAATTGCCTGTCCTTGAATATTCACATCAGACAAGTTCATAAAACCAGTATGAATATATTGGGACTGTAATTTTGGCTTATCACTTGTTTGAAAGAAAAAATTAAACTAGGACCCCTAATACACTATTTAGTAATATTTTTTGAACAGAATAGTTTAATTTTACCTATGAAATATATTTATTGCTAAGGAATTTTTAACTCATGGATGCTAAATGCAAAATAAAACAAAACAAAAGTAAAAAACCAAAATATGTCTTTATTTGGGTAGAATTTGTTTCCTAAGGATGATGATTCACAGGGTTTCAATATACTTTGGAAGTGCATGATTTCCCATCATTTCTTAAACAATAGAGTTGCAAATCGCCAGTTCTTGGTCTACGTGGAATTAAAGAATGACTTCTGGCAGGTGAATATAGAAGACTTGGGTTTGAATTCTCATTTCTTCTCTACCTTTGACCTTGGTCAAGTCACTCAATCTTTCTGCTTTAGTTTATTCATCTGTAAAATGGGGATAATACTCTTGCATTGGAAGGGTTAATAGTGAGGCAACAAAATAATAAATATGAAAGGATTTCTAAAATGTGGCCTTGAAAATAAAACTATTGTTTTTTAGGAGTTTTTTTACTTTTATTTTTGCTTTTATTTGAGTATATTTATTGAAGGAAGGTTTCTAGGTTTGTTTCCTTCTTGTTTTCAAGGCTTCATTGTTCTGTTCTGGTGCATATCTAGCCTCTGTTGTTTTTATTATATGTAATACTCAGAAAAATGATAAATTGGATTTCACTTATTAATAGAATCGGGCAGGTATCATATTTTTTTTAATTAATGCCAGCTGGGCATAAGCAAGGCCATTTAAGGCTTCTCAGCAGCATATAGTAAGTGGATAACTCTAGATTTTATTTTGGTAATTTCCGTTTTGAAAATGCCTGCCAATGTCACTGAAAATGAGAGTATAGGCATCAAATTAAGTGCCAAGGCTGACAAATAAAAGTGGACTTTGCATCATCAAAATATCCAACTTAATTAGGGAAAGAGCATTATAAAAATAGTCTCAGAAAATGCATTTAGAAGAAGACTGTAAAACCCCCACTGTATGGGGTGATGATGGAAACCTTATTGTTCATGGGATGTGCATCACCACCCCAGTTCTTGTTGAAACAAATCTCAATATAGGCTTTGCAAGGAGTACAGTTTTTCAAAGATATATAAAATGTAAATCTGTCTTCATTTTATAATTCCTTTATAATTTTCTCCTCTTAGGCTCTGTCCGCCCCATCATCATAACAATACATATCACAAAATAAGCAACAGTAGTCTTATCAAGAAAGATAGGATTGACTTGCAATTGTACCCTGATTCCCAAATAGGTATTTTTCTTTGGGGTCTCCTGTCATGCTGTTATCATCTAACACATCCACTTTTGATGCCATTTGTACTAGGAAAAGAAAAAATATGCAAATCTGATATTTTGATCTATGATTGGAGCATGCTGAATGTTAGAGACAATAAATGTGAAATTTAAGCAATATCTTTAGAATCAAGATGTTGACCCATTCTTCATTCGTTTTTTTCTTCCTTCTCCTCCTCTTCTCCTCCTTCTACCCCTCCTTTCCCACTTCTTTCCCACTTCCCTCCCTTTTGCCCTTCTCCCTCCCCCACCCTCCTCATCCCCCTCCTCCTCCTTTAAGTAGCACTACTCCTTTAATGGATACACATAGACTCCAGATGGCCACATTTTACTTCTTTCTTTCCCTATTTATTCACTTTGTTTTCAGGCAAGCTACTCAGAGGAGCTTTTCTCTTCCCTCTGCTGATCATTCAACACCCTGTGTCAGGCCTTCCTCTCACTGTACATACTCTCCTGCATGATCTCTTCTAGTCTCTATGCCACAGTTACAAAATTATATATAAGCCAGTGACTCTGAGAGTTACATTGTTAGTCAAGAGCTCCCTTATGAGCTATAATCTACATCCCTAATATTCAGCAACCTATTGGGTATCTTAATGTAAACTTCTCCAGACCCTCGCTCATCACGTAAGTAAGAGAACCCATTATTTTCTAACTAGGCCAAACCTCTCCCTTCCAGTGTTCACCCCCTCGGTGAATGGTGTTACCTTTTGCTCCAGTGCCATGTCAGAACCCTGAGTGACTTTCTGGATGCCTTTTTCTTGCCCACTCTTGTATATAATCATCACATTTGCCAGTTCTACTGCTATGGGTCTCTCAAATTAGTCCACATATATCCATCCTCATAGCCACTGCCTGACATCTGGTCCCCATCAATTTTTGTCTGGATCATTTCAAAGCCTCTCTATCACACTCTGCCTACAATTTTATAGCCCCTGTAAGTGATCCTCCACAAAGCTATCATAGTGGTCTTTTAACACTATAAACCCAGTAATGCCAGTTTCCTGCTTAAAATGCTTCAATTGTCTTTCCAGTGCCTTAAGGTTAAAATTCAAACTAATCAGCATGACATTCTCCAAACTCCAGTCTCTGTCCGTCCAGCCCCATGTCTGATGATTCCCTGCAGGTGTAACAAAGTAGTATATTTGCAATTCTAGGAAATTGCGCCAATCTCAATCCCTCCTCTCTCTCGAACAAACTTTTCTCACCGGTAGAATGTTTCTGACCTCTTTCTTTGCTTATTTAACCCTGTCGTTAACAATTCTGTCCAAATGTCACTTCCTCTGAAAAGTTGTCTCTGTCCCCTCTTTATTCCCACCACTTAGACTATATTATGTGCCGTTCCTCTGAGCTCCTATGTGATGAGGCTCAATAATAGCATTTCAGTTCTCACCAATTTTTGTATTAATTAAGAATGAAATACATAGGCCAGGCACTGGGCTAAGAGCTAGAGATACAGTTAAAGATACACGTCTTCCCTCGATGAAGCCCTGGGTCTAGTCTGAATCTCTTTTCACACGGCCTAGTGTTTGTTTACTTCCTCTTTCGTTATATAATACTAGGAGCTTCTGGAGGCCAGGAGATTCTGGTCTCCCCTGTTTAGGATAGTTGGTGGCACACTCTGTGTGCTTGATAAATGTGTAAATGAACACCTTCAGTTTTACCCATACGCGATGATTTCAGGGGCCTTGCAAATCTGTGGCATTTTAAAATAAGTATGCTTATTTGCAAATGGTCAGAGATATTATCTATATATTTGTGGTAAAAGCTCTTCCTGACATGCTGCTCTATCTCCCTTCTCCTCACATCTGTTTGCATTTTGGCAGAAGCCCAAGCTATATTCAGGCATTATTTATGTAGTACCTCCTCTCAGTACATGCCTTGGCTGAGTGGCATGAAAGCCCCAGCTTTTCTATGAGATCAGGTCCTTATCTCTGGCAGAATACTCAACTCAGTTTTCTTATTTTGCATTCCAGTTGCTAGACATCCTAGAGCTTTTCTTATTAGCCCCCACCAGAGTGCCCATGACAGCTGTAAACCATTAGTTACTGGGCTTGCCGGAGGCCTGCAAAGCACTGTGCCCTGATAGTATGATAAATCCAATTCATACAAAAACCATAATGGTGAATTTTTTATGGGGTTTTAATAGGGATGGTCAGGAGAGAATGTATCTCAGAGCTACTAAAATTATTTTTTCCTACCAATCAATGCCAGGGTGGATTTGAGAAAGCATCTTTTGTTCTTAAACACACACACACACACACACACACAGAAGAGAGAAAAAAATTTATATTTCTTGCTTGATGAGGGAAATTATAGATATTCTCTAGAAATGCTTTCACAAAACAACTCTCCAAAATTTATGTCTGTCATTAGCTGCATGAATTGTCTGCCCATGGAAAAAGAAGAGTGATTTGGGAATGTCGATGCACGCCCCATAAATGGCTCCCCACTGTTTTTATGTTGGTCTCTTTCCTCACGGAGTTGGTGAATGTCAGTCACGTACTTATGCGACAGTGTTTCTGGGATTCTGGAGTCTTGCTAAAGGTACAGTGTTCCCAAAGGATCTCTGAAGAGTGAACCAAAGCTTGAACACTTCATTGCTGTATTATGCTTTAGCATTAAAAAGGGACAGGCAGGGTGCATGGCTCAGTTGGATGAGTGTCTGCATTTGGCTCAGGTCATGATCCTGGGGCTCTGGGCAGTGGGGAACCTGCTTTCCCCTCTCCTTCTGCCTGGCCCCCCTGCTCGTGCTCACTCTTTCTCTCTCAAATAAATAAATAAAATCTTCAAAAAAGAAAAGGGACAGACAAAAGGCAAAACAAAGTATATCTTTCATATATTGTCTCAGTCAATATTACTCAACTAATTGATTAAATATGAAATAGAGAAAATACAACATTTACATTGACCCTTGTATCCATACCAATTCTTAATTCCCTGTCCTAAGGCTTCTACTTTTACAGGATACTAAAAGGAAAGGAAAATATTCCTACAAAATATGAAAGTCATTATGGAACTACATTGGATTACTAAATTTCCTGAGAATATTTTATTTACTATTCACAAGTTTATTCAGTAAATTGTCCTAAAGTGACTACTTTATGACAGATGTGCGTGGTGCTAAGAACCCAATGTGTTAAAAATAAACATCTTCCATATCTTCAGTGAATTTACAGCATAGACATGGAGACCAGCATTAAACATTTTTCTCACATAAGTGAATATGATAATCTGTGATACAAGATATAAAGTAACAGTAAAGAGCAGAATGTGAGAACATAAATCTTAAGCAGCAGCCTCCACCGCCATGTCTGGCCCCGGCACAAACGTGCAGAGCAATGTTCTTAGTAATGCTGTGGAAGAACAATTTCTCAGCCCCATGTGGATATTGCAGCCCACTGTTAGCTTGAGTCAAGGTCTATTGTTGTGTTGGCCAGGTACAAGCTCGGGGGCACCCTGCTATCTGAGAGCCAGGCGTGCCCCCTTCCCCCTCCAGGGCCCTGGCCAGAACTGTCTGTGATAGACCACTGCCTAGGAAATTCTGTTTCATGTCTGTCCAAAGGAAACAATGCTTCTTGCAAGACAGAAAAGCTTGAAACCTACTCTTCTAGCTTCTGAGACTCTTTTCAGACTGTCCACAAACAAAAGTGGCATCTTTTATAAATCACTTGCCAGTTTCAAATTCATCCTCACACAGTATCCAACTTGAGCTTCATATCCACCCAAGGAAACACAGTACCCTATTCTCATTGACAAGGAAATCAAGGCTAACAAAGGATCTATCACCTGCCTAAGGTCATGCAGTTAATACATTATGGTGCTGGGGTTCAGACCCAGGTCTCCTGAAGCCACAGCAGGAGCTCTTTCCACCATGCTCTAGTGCTCACCGCTCCAAGGCCTTCATCACCCCCAGTCCTGGGGATGATTGTTTAGATCCTTGTTTTACTTATTGTCTGGTTTTTGATCACCTCGAAAACAAATCTAGTCTTTCTGAAACTTAACTGTGAGCCACAAAGAGCAGATAAGATAGAAGTGTCTCTTAGAAGGAAAAGAAAATTCAAATGGTCAGCGTCACTGTCTTTATGAGATGAAAATCAAGGCAACTGAGAAATAGAGTATGACAAATAAGATCATGAATGAAAAATATATAGGTAACAATAAGTTTAATAAGCAAAAGAGATGAGGAATAATTTTTTAAACGATGCAAGTCACCGTCCTAGTGGTGGATCTCATTTTTAGAAAATTGAGCATTTAATTTAAACTCCTCACGAATGTTGATTATTATATTGATGTGAAAAAAAAATCGCAGAGAAAGGCATACTCTTTTAAGGAAAAAGAGAAGTTGCTGTGGGTTTTTCTGGTAGGTGATACAAGGACCAGTGTGAAGGTAGTAGAGCCACAGCCCACAGTCATAGCTGGTTTGTACTCATGCTTCACTAGGGTACAGCAAGAAGGCCATGAGCTAGACCTGGGAAAAGCTGCTTACCAACAAATGTACTTTACCTCAAAATATCCCAGTCAGAATCAGCTTTTTTTTTTTTTTTTTTTTCTTTTCTGGTCTGTCTTTTCTTTGGCCTGTCAGAGTTTGGAGCACAAGAACAGTAACATGATTAAATATACACAATCTGAAATCAGGATCCTTGGTTTAATTCTTGGCTTTACTACATATCATCTGAAAGTCTAAGAAGACATTGTTTAACTGTTGTTACTTCACCTGTAAAGTGAGGGTTTTTTTCTTCCCTCTCTATTCTTTTTTCTTCACTTCTCTCTTCTTTCTCTTCCCTTCTCTTCCTCTCTCTGCCCCTCTTTCTACCTACCTAGCATTACACAGCTTTCCTTTGCTTCCTCTTGAGTAATCAGCAGCTCATAAGACTTTTCCCCTGGAGGCCCAAGAGGCCAGATACCCTCTCAACTTCCCACCCTGTTGGCAAACACTCCAGCATGTCACCTCATCTCAGCCAAGGATTCTTTCCACTGAGGCTTTGTCTCTGGAGAGAGGAGCAGACACAGGAGGGAGAGGTGAGAATGGATAAAGCAGAGATCACAGCAGAGGTCGCCAGGAGCACTCAGGAGCAGTGGAATCCACCAGCACTATCTGACCTGGCTGCACTCCTCCCAGCCCTGGGGTTCCAGCTCCCTGCTGCATCCTTTAGCCTTCCTGAATTCTCTTGGCTTTCTCATATCTACCCAGTACACTCCTCCCCTAAGTTAATCCAAGTCAGTTTCTATTGTTTTCCTCTAAGAACTCTGACCAGTGAAATGGGAAAAATAATACACTTGCAAGAACTAAATAGGAAAGTGTAGGTCAAACACTTTTCAATACTGCCTGGCACACAGTATACATTTAACAAAGTATTAGTTATAAATATCATCATTAAAATGATTACTGGGGCACCTGCGTGGATCAGTCGGTTAAGCGTCTGCCTTCAGTTCAGGTCATGATCTCAGGGCCCTGGGATCGAGATCCATGTTGGGTTCCCTGCCCAGCGGAGTGCCTAGTCCTCCCTCTTGCTTATGCTCTCTCTTGATCTCTCTCTCAAACAAATAAATAAAAAAAAAAAAAAAAAAAAAAAAAAACTATCACTGTTGGAGGCCCCTGAGTGGCTCAGTCAGGTGGTGTCAAACTCTTGATTTCAGCTCAGGTCATGATCTGGGGGTCATGGGATAGAGCCCCACATTGGGCTCCACACTCAGCAGGGAGTCGACTTAAGATTTTCTCTGTCCCTCTCCCCTACCCCTGACCACACCCTTTCTCTCTCTAAAATAAATGAATAAATATTTAAAAAAAAATAAATAAAAACTATGACTGTTCTAGCAGCATTCAGGTTATCTTACTGTTTATGAAAGAAATTTATAGGATTTTTTTCTGGAGATAGATTAAAATATGTTTCTAATTAAAGGAGAATGAATAAAGAAAGTATAAAGAATTTTTAAAAGATAGAAAATTATGAAGAAAGAACTGGAAATAGTTCTTACCCTCCTTAAAAAGTCATACAGACACATGGACAAAAGGGGGGGTGTATACCTGTGTGCACATGCGTGTGTGTAACAGAATATTATTCAACCATAAGAAATAAGGACATGCTGTCATTCACCACAATGTGGGCAGACCTTAAAGACATTATGCTAAGTAAGATAAATCAAACAGAGAAAGACAAATACTATGTGATATCACTTGCACGTGGATTCTAAAAAAGCCAAAATCATAGAAATAAAGACTAGAATGGTGGTTGCCAGGGTGGAGAGGTAGAAAGGAGAGATGTCAGTCAAGGAATATAAACTTCCAGTTATAAAATGAACAAGTTCTGGGGATCTAATGTACAGCATAGTGATTATAATGATAAAACTATATTACATACTTTAAAAAAAGAATAATTGGTGGGCAGCTATGGAGATAAGCCACTCGGATCTCCCATCAAGCATAAATTCTCAGTGCAGCTGCAAGGAATAGAGTTAGCTGACAGCCTCTAGCCATTAACACCTTGGAACTGAGCTCTAGAACTGCGGCCATGCTCTTCCCAGCCAATAACTGAGCCTGGTGGAAGTAGCAGAGCCTGGCCACTTCTGCCCAACATGGATCTCCTCTAATGGTCATCCTTTGCTCTGGAGCTCCCTGTTGGGTTGGCAGAGACTGTCAGATCTGTTTGGTGAAAAGTGCTTTTTCCACTTCTTCCTCTCACAGGTGTCAGGTCTGCATAGTGGTCTGAAGGCTATTTCTGCCCAACTCTGTTTCCTCCACTTTCATCTTTTGCAGATATTACTCCCCCAATAAAGCTCCCCCCCAAACACATTCCTCTAAGACCTGACTAACATAAAGATAATCTTTGCTCTCACTCTTTTTACTACATGTCTGTATCAGTGTATGTGTGTAATTTTTGTTATACAACTAAGCTCATAGACTTAATTTCATAAAGTTGGTTTGTCTTCAGGTTAAATATTAGAATGTTTCCATATCATTAAAACTATTCAGTGTCTTTTTAAAGGCTGAAAAACAATTATCTTACATACTTAGATATATTCTCACCGAATTCTCACATAAATTCAAAATAGGCATTATTAATACCAGTTTTATAGATGAGGAAACCCAAGTTCATAGACGTCAAGAAACTGACCTGCAAGTGCAAAGCTAGTGGAGCCAGTGGTAGGACCCACACTAGCCTAATTCTGGGCACCAGTTGCTCCAGGCTCTGTGTTGCTTTGGCCCCTACCCTACTCTCAGGCACCAGACTCTGCATCCACTGGCAGTTTTTACCTCTTCCCTTGCAGTACCTATCTGAGCCGTAGCCAGGGGAAAATTGTGGGTCAGGATACTGCTCATGGCCCTCTCCTTGACTTAATCATCACTACCACCTAGTTATTAGACATAAAATAATAGTAGATCTTTCATTCAGTCTTTAAAAATTTGTAGGATCTACTATGCGTAGGTGGAGGTCACTTATGCCTTTGTTGCCTCCATGGGCCTGTGGGGGGAAAGGCAAGGAGATAGACTAGTATAATTCTATGTGACAGACAACATGATAGAACTTTATAGAAGGCTCTATGGGAACATAATCTGATGGGTAGTGTTGTCGCAAAGGCTTTTGAGGAAGCTGAGCTTAAAGGATTTATTGAGTGTTCCAACTTAGTAACAATATGCGCAAAAGGAATTCAAAGAAATGAAGAATGAATGAGGTTATTAGGATGGGCCCTAATCCAGTGTGACTCATGCCCATATCATAAAAGGAAATTAGGACAAAGACACACAGGAAAGACCATGTGAAGACACAGAGAAGCAGCCCATCTACAAGCCAAGAACAGACGCCTCAGAAAGAACCAATCATGATGACATTTTGATCTTGAACTTATAGCATCCAGAATCATAAGAAAATATGTTTCTGTTATTTAAGCCACCCAGCCTGTGGTGACCTGTAATGGTCACCTGTAATGGCAGCCCTAACAAACTAATCCAGGAGAGGAGGCAGAAAGGGCAGGCAAGGAGCTGACTAGGGAGACCCTCGTGTGCCGTAGTTAGGAATTCATGCTTTTATTCAGAAGGTCCTGGGAACTATCAAAAGATTTAAAATCAAGGAGAAATATAACAAAATTCATGTTTTAGAAATGTTTAACTTTTGTACTCAATGTTTCCCACTTCTATCCCTATCTCTTCCATAATGAAAGTAAATGGGGTTGAGGGGAGAATGGAGGTAATTAGTCAGTAGCTGGTTCTTACATATCTGATCAGATATCAAGCTGATATTTGATCTCTGCCTTGTCCTAGTTTCTAATTTTTTTTTCCTCAGAATAATCTGAGTTCACAGTTCAGACTTCTTCCAGGCCATGAGTCCTGCCTTACTCACCAAATCTCTTTACTACCCATGACCCAGCATGACAATTAGAAAATACTGGAAAGACTTAAAGAGGCTGCAAAATGAAAGTATTTGTAATAAAGACCCAACACTAAGCTTAACCTGGGGTTCACACCCATCTGGGCATAACCGAAAACATGGGTGATGTTTGTGGGTTGCCTAGGGGAGTGAATAGTCTAGAAACACTCATCTGTGCCATTGATCTCTAGTCCAACCCCCTGGATATGTGCCCAGCTAATGGAGGGGGAAACTGAAGAAATCAGTTTCATGGGGTTCTCGTGACAGGTACAGAGGGGTTACATGTGATAGGGTGGGTAGCAGAGAAATTGTCACCCTGTTCTTCACATGTCACATGGCACAGGCCCTGTGGGGGGTCTTGCTCTTTGGGGAGCATAGGTAGATAACAATGTTGGCGTGGAAATGAGAGTGCTCACAGGAAGTAGGTAGACCCCGAGAAAACTGCCTGTAAACCCATGAAGTATTCTCACCTCCCACCCTCACTCCTGGGGACCACCCATGACACTTAGAGTAGTGACAGAGCAGGGATTAAGTCTTTGCATGGGGCATGTCACCAACAGCCAATGAGCTCGTGATGCCCAGAGAAACTTGGCTTTACTAGATAAGGAATTACTGGGTAGACATTGAGTGTCATTCACCAATTTTTACTGCAGGGCTATCCCTATTCCTTGTTGAGTGTGCCAGTACTCATGCAGCATGCTGTATATCAAGCTATTACATTGCTCCTTCATCTTCTAGGAGGGGATGAAGATAGATGGTAAGACTGGATTTTACCCTCTGTACATAACACGACTTCCTCATATATCTTTTTAACTTTTGTTATAAAATGGCTTGGTAATTAATAATGGCTTTATTTTTTAAATTATGACAGAGTGGGAACAAGGTGCTGCTGTTTCCTCATAAAAATCACCCTCATGACTTTTGGTATTATCCCTCTCAAAGACAGCTGTAAAAATTCACTGCTGTGCTCAAAGACGCATGTGCAGAATACTCAACAGACATGATAAATTGAGTAGAGTGGGCTCTTTTTTATGCAGGTGGGTGGTGAGGCAGGAATTTCTTACAACTAAAATAAATAAATATATATATATATATGTATATATACATATATATATATATGTATATGTATATCTTAACCTCCTCTCCAAGTAATAAGTAATTGACTCATCTTCTCAACTTCCTATAGCTGAATATACCATGGAACCCGTCCGTAGATTTAAGACCACCACTGTTCCTGAATTCACCATGGCTAAGTCTGAACATACACCAATAAGTTTTACTTCTACTGCTCAGTTAGCCTGGTGTGGCAGATTGTATTGCCCAAATATGGCCACAGCAATATTTCTAACCTCACATTCTCTTCTAGAGCCTTGCTACTCTCCCACCAAGAGGTAGAGTTTATTTTCCTACTTCTCGAAACTGAGCCAACTTTGGTGGGATAAATGGAATGTAGTAGAAATAACAGTATGTGACTTCTGAAGTTGGGTCAGCAAAGGTCATGCAACGTCCACCTGGCTCTCTCTGCTTTAATTATTATGTTTACCTTTGGGAATAATTCATCATGCTGTCAGGTAGTCCAGTCTCCAGGAGAGGCCATGCATAGATGTTCCAGTCTATGGCCCCAGCTAAGGTTCTCGGTGGTACCCAGTGACAGAATCAACTAGCAGCTGTGAGTGAACAAGCCTTCAAATGATTCTAGCCCTCAACCTTCAAGCTGACATTAGTGGAGCAGAGCTATTTCCACTGAGTCTTGCCCAAATTTCAGATTCATGAGCCAGCTAAAAGCTGTCAATGTTTTGGAGTGACTGTTACACAGCAGTGATAATTAGAATGAATGGGCTTATTGCCAATAAAACATGGTTTCTATTGTGCCAGGGATGAGTGCTTAATGTCTTAGTATTGATAACATTGCCTTGCAGCATTTTTGCAGTTCTCTTTGAGGCTAACATTACAGAGTGGGAAAGAGCACAGGCTTTGGAAGATGAAGAACTGGAGTTCAGATCCCAGCACTGCCTTGTACAACCAGCTGGAAGACCTCTGGCTAATTACTAAACTTCTTTATAAGAAGGGGGTGATTTTACTTACCTCACTAAGCTGTTGTGGGGACTAATTGGTGGCCTTTGAAGCACTTAACACAAACTGGCATAAGCTCTTAGGAACTAAGATCTCTGAATCAAGAGAATTCAAAGTTTTAGGGACAGGAAACAACATGTTGGGGAGTGGGTTATTAAACGCAATATTGGGAGAAACCCTTTCCACCTCTACCCTTTGATTCCTGAATTTGTAGTATTTTGGCTGTGGGATTAAGAAGTACCATTTTTAATGAGCATATTATAGTCATTGGTTCAGAATGCATAGTCCACTTCCACTTAATAGCCTTGCTGATATCCATAGATTTCATTATATTTTGGTGGATTAGATATCATTCAGTTAATGACAGGTGGTAGCTCAGGTTGTCTCGCCACCTGGAATTCCAAGGTCGGAACTTAAGTCTTTATTTAGGCCCAGCAGCAAGCAGAAGCTGGAGGTCTATATAGCATCCCCGTTTGCCACAGACTTCAGCACCACTGTATCAGCTGGGTCAGCAGGCCTTGGTGACGCAGTAGCCCGCACTGCCTCATGGTCCTGCTGCAAACTTTGTTTTGCTCCAGGCCTCACCCAACTCTCAGTTACTCAGCAAATGAGAGAGGGCAGCACGCTCATATTGGTATATACTGTCTTCAGAATTCAAAGAGATGATTGTGCCTCTTTCTTAATGGTACAAAAACATGTCCTTCACTTTGGAAGGGCTATCCCAGCAAGCCCCAGCCCTGAACCCTTAGAGACTTTTCTAAAGAGACCCTTGAATTTTCATGGTGTTCATGTCCCACATTCTGGCACACATCTGTTTTATTTTGGCTTCCGTGATACTTGTCATGATCTGCTCCTCAGGTTCAGTCAATACAATGGAAGCTCTCTGGGGTGTCAGGAGGGTTGAGGTTCTCCACACTCTATTATGACTAAGAGGAGAAGAGTTGCTCTGGCCCTCTCCCTGCCAGGTGACAACAAACTGCTTCTGGTAGTCCTTGATGTTGATAGGGAGGGGGGAAGCTCTTACTTGATAGGTATGCATATCAGCTGTCAAGGACTGTCTTAATTTGCTTCAATAACTATACCACATCTGGAAGAGCATCTTAAAAGGAAATCACCACCTAATTGGATTTGTGATCCTCTAGTAGTCATTGTCTATGAACCACTTGCCAAGTAGGGAAGTTAAAGGACAGCGTGATGGGAAGCATCGTCCCTGCCTCTCTCAAGCTTTGATGAGGGCGCTCCTCTCTGCAGTACTTCCATACAGAAAGTCTTGGCTCTCTTTACATGCTGAAACGAAGAAGTAATCACAGAATGGTTAAATCCATTGGGCGCACTGAGAGACTCCAACCCCATTTAACAGCTGATTTCCATAAACTTTCACTAAGACCCTTAGAATTCATTTCAACAACATTTTCCAAATTTCCACTATTATAAGTTAACATTTTTCTACTCTTTAGTTCAAACTCAGCTCTATCCTGGTTAGAGTTTTTAAAATTTCCTTCCAGAGCTTTCTCTAATTATGTGTCTAGTCATGGGTAATTAGGGGTAATGGAGTGGGGCTAGGGGAGAATGAGCATTTTCTTGAAAGGCACCTGCTTCAGGGGATCTTCCAGCAAGTTAATGTCCTTAACAGGGGAAGAAGAGTTTCTTCTATTGGCACAGGATGCAGAGGAAATTGGAGGTTTGTGGTTCTCAGATTCTACCCAAGTGTACCATTCTAGTGCAGAAGGTCTCCCTTCATTCCAGTTAAGGCCCTAACATTCACACGAGAGACTTGGAAAGTGTATGAATGTTACTTATATTGTAATTTGCAAACTAGGAGCAAATTCTGAGTTTTTCAGAATTTCAGCTCTCAGTCATACTGATGGTGAAAGTTTTAAGCCTTGAACTTATTATTTTCTTTGTGTAAGCTCTTTCAGGCAGTCGGAACTAACCAAATCATCTCATCATTCTTGTGCATTCATTACCACCGTAATAGTCTGCTTCAGAGTCCAGTTGGTTCTCCCAGCCTTGTCTCCTATAGGCATTCTTTCCCAGTTTTCAACAAATTATACTTCAAATAATTGTGAAAATTAACCATGTCCCGGGCTATCAGTGTTATATTTTCCACTGGTAATGAGTGGTAATGTTGCTCAAGTTCATTCAGATTCTTATTTCTGATCATCTTTTTCCAAAGGAAAAAAATAACAAGGTCTACTTAGGAAGCAAAAAAAAAAAATAAAAAAATAATAATAATAATAATAATATAATATATATATAGTATTTAAAGCGGAGAGACAGGGAAACTGTTGAAATGTGTGAAAAGGATTGGAAGAGCAGAAGGAAGAAAAGACATCACCCTGAAATCCGTAAACCGCTATGACTCTGTAATGGAGCCCATTTTCATGTACTTCCTAGCATTTCTAAAGAATGCTCCCCCTACCAAAGCCAGAATCCAGGAAGAGCTGGCCTGCTGGAGTAAGTACCTTCTGGTCTCCTCTACTCTTAAAACCAACAGCTACTAGAACAACTGCCAGTGCTCTCAGAGGTAGAAGTAGAATTATTGTTCCTTTCTCTTTCTTTCTTTCTTTCTTTTTTTCTTTCTTTCTTTCTTTTTTTAAAAGATTTTGTTTACTTGTCAGAGAGAGACAGTGAGAGCAAGAGAGCGTGAGAGCACAAGCAGGGGGAGCTGCAGGCAGAGGGAGCAGTAGGCTCCCCACCAAGCAAGGAGCCTGACGCAGGACTTGATCCCAGGACCCTAATCATGACCTGAGCTGAAGGCAGATGCTTAACCGACTGAGCCACGCAGACATCCCAGCATTATTCTTTCTTCCTCCCACTTTAAAATCTCAGTGACTCCTTTTTGGCAGAATTTAATAAAAAGCCAGCTGCCCAAAGAGTCTGGGAAATATAGATTGTAGAGTCCGGGGGCCATGAGTTTGAAGCAGAGAAGAGAAAAACAGGCAGAAAGCTGGTAGACGATAGATAAATAATCAAAGATAACTGGGTGGAAAGATAGATTCTGGGATGTTGGTGGCATCAAGGAGTTGCTTTAACAGCCCTGAGGTACTCTGTTTCATGAAAAGTAAAGTCCCCATTTGTTTAAACAACTATTTGTATTCTCTGCTGCATTCAGCTGACACAGAATTTGGCAAGAGGAAGTGGAAGCTACCATGCGGAATTAGCAGGACCTTGTGATGCAAAACCTACCTACCGCAGCCCAGAGACCTGGTGACTTTTGTTATGTGGTAGTGAAACAGTTGGCCAGTTTTTTCACCTGTTCCATCTTGAAACACAAGACACATTCCTATTAAGGCTGCAGTGTTAGGGGAAATGGCAGAAAATCTGATTTTTTGGTATATGCTGATTATTTCTTGTCATTTTCTGCAAGAATACTTTGATAAAGAAACATGAACTCAGGGCGCCTGGGTGGCTCAGTCGTTAAGCATCTGCCTTCGATTTGGGATTGAGCCTCATGTCGGGCTCCCTGCTAGGCAGGGAGACTGTTTCTCCCTCTCCCACTCCCCCTTCTATTCCCACTCGTGCTGTCTCTCTCTCTGTCAAATAAACAAATAATATTAAAAAAAAAAAAAGAAAGAAAGAAATAATGGACTCAAACTTGACCTCACCAGTCAGAAAACTAAGATGAGGAGGAGTGTGGTACTGCTAATAGAGATGTTTTCTGACCCTGCCTGCAATCTAGATTGGATGAGAGCCCCCTAATTTAGAGGATAACAGAGTTGAAGAAGTCAGTTGTTTTTGTTGTTGTTGTATCGTGTGTTGTTTTTTGTTTTGTTTTGGTTTGGTTTGGTTTTTCCCCCAAACAGAAGAGTTCTAAACTGTAGCAGAAAAGCTGCGTTTATAGTAATAGATGAGGCTTAGTGCCCCAGGCCTTTACCACGTGCCTCCTTTAAATTAGGAGATGACAAGAGTTTTGACCAGGACCCACATTAAAAAATACATTTTATATTGCTACCCAGCACACATATTCATGTACATAACTAAAACAAATGTTTTCATGAAACCGTATTTACACTTACTATCTGCAATGGTGCCTGGTATTTTGTATTCTATCCATCCCATTCTATTCTGTTTATTCTTAAACATGTGACCGCGACCTATTCAACTGCCTTTGTAATCCAGTAATGAAATATTTTTCACATTACTGGTGTCATTTTCATAAATCCTATTACATTTTCTTCATGAACTTCATATCTTTACATTTCTCTTTTCCCAGCTTAGATTATGGGGTATACCTTTCTGATACTTTCTGGTATCCCCTTCCATTGTTACTTCTTTCTTGCCATCATAGTTGTCATAGATGCTGAAATGCAACTCTTCACTTAGCTCCACTCCCGCACTTGACAGCAGAAATCACACAAACAAAGTGACCTAGCAAGCCTTTGGTGCTGCCCAGAAATTCTTCTACATTTCTTCACCAATCTACTCCCCCACTTCTAATAGATTATTTCATATTTTCTCCTCTTTCCTGGCCTTTCAACACCTTTGCTCCTTATTTCAAGCTCAGTCAGTATAAATTCCTTGTTATTTCACTGAGAACATAAAAGCAACCAGAAGAGAATGTGAACATGATTACACTGACAGACTGACCAGCCCACCTGTGTGCACTATGCCTTTCCTTCTTTAATACGGCCTAATATCTGCCCCAGCTCTCGATCTCATCTCCGCTCTTGCGATTGTCACTCTTCACCTGCACCGTCAGTTTTTAGCTCTCTGCTGAATCATTCCCAAAGTTTCATAAACACTCTGTAATCTATCCTTCCTTAATAGAAAACTACCTTGATCCCACATTCTACCCCAGCTACTACACATATCTCTTACTCCTATTACAGCAAAACTCTATCTCAACTTCATTCTCTGCCATTATTTCTTGAGTCAACCCCAAGAAGGTTTCATAGCAATTTCACCATGGCTTCTTAGGCCTCATTTTCTTCAGCCTGTGAGCAATATTTTTGTATACAATGACTGACTCTTTCTTTACTTGGCCTCCAGAATACTATTCTCTTTGCCTTTTTGTATCATTTCCTAAGTTTTATTAGTTATCTTTCCCAATACTTACCCATCTAATACACCTCTAAGCATTTGTGTTCCTTGGGTCTTGGTCTCACACAGATCATTTGTATAAGAATTTTAAATTATTTTATTCAGTCCTATGGATTTTAATAGTATCACCTTATGTGGACACTACTCCCGTGATGCTTTTAATAATGAGTAAAGTTATCTCCACTTTTCTATACATTTGTTTTCAAAACTCCCTTAAACATCAAACTGGTCCTTTATCTGGAAAATTTGAATGTTTTTTTTTTTCTCAAAAAATGTGTTAGGCAACATAAAATTATCAGCCATTTGTCCTCACAGAAATAATAAAAAAAATTTAGAACCCTTGCTATTTTATTTTCTAAGGCATAATTCAACTTTAAGTTCCATAACTGTACCATAAATTGCCATTAGATTGCTAGCAGATTTCTATGAAATATAAATGATTCTCCTAGTTATTCTCTATCTCATGTAAGTATTTTGAAGATTCTGATGAGTTGAGAAGTCTTTGTATTTTAAAATTAACCTCCTCCATGATACCCTGGCATCAACCTCACTGCTAAAATACATTGTCTGTAAAATATACAACAAATGGATTTTACATATAGTGTTATCTCCATAGCACTTGCCCTGGAGTCCTTTTCTCATTCCATCAAAGAAACTGCTCCATAATGTTTACTTTTACACACTCTTTCATCCCAAAAATGTATTTATTAAATGTGGAAAACATTAGTAGTGGTCATCAGGATTCATTTCTTCTCTATTTCTTGGGCACACCGGAAAACTATACTTCTCACCATCTTGCCATTAGTGAAGCTATGAACTAATTCTGGCCAGTAGATTGTAAAGGAAGTGACCTGAATCATTTCTTGCCCAAGGCAGTAAAATATCCATGCACAAAGAACCAGTCCCTTCTTTTCCACAGCAGTGACCTGGCAGTCTTGTCCAGTGATGGAGCATAAAAATGGAAGAAATGGAAGCACCCTGGATCTCTAGGCCATTGCTTAAAAGACAGCTCCCTTGGGAAAAGGCCATAAATTCATAGAAGATCTACTGAAAGAAATAATCTGTTGATATATTAGGCCATTGTAATCTTTAGTTAATTTGTTACCAAAGTATAACACAACTTCTCCTGAGAAATACATTATTCATTTTATGGTGAGACTTTATGATTTCTGGTACCTTTTTTCCTTCAGTGGCTCACAGACATACAGTTTTTTTCTATAGTCATTATCGAAAAGGGATATTTAAAAAATTCCTTAAGTTGAGAGATAATAAAAATATTTTACAATTTTGGGGCACCTGGGTAGCTCAGTGGGTTAAAGCCTCTGCCTTCAGTTCAGGTCATGAACCCACGGTCCTGGGATCGAGCCCCACATCAGGGCTCTCTGCTCAGCAGGGAGCCTGCTTCCCCACTCTCTGCCTGCTTCTCTGCCTATTTATGATCTCTCTGTCAAATAAATAAATTTTTAAAATCTTAAAAAATATATTTTACAATTTCACAAAAGTTGTGTCTTTCAAATAATAAAAAAGCTGTGTTTTATAAATAACAAAAAAAGCTGTATTTTACAAAAATACAACTTTTATCCAACTCTATAGCCATTCTCCCACAGTGAATAATTTATTCAAATAGTATCAATTCCAAATCTGTAGCAGCAGTGTATCCCCCATGAATCTTCCAGTAGAAGATTCTGATGTCATCTTTCTGATGACAGAGATATGCATTTTAGTTTATCATTTCAGCCAACATTGCTGCTGCACAAGAACACACATTTTCCTTTTGATTGCTCTTTGTCTTTCCCTAATAGGTGAGAAAACTTCAAAAGAAAGTTCTGAATATTTATCAAATCTTCCAAAATATTTAAAATAATGGACTGAGAATTTCATGAACTTAAACAGTAATAAAACAAAAGTTGTAGAGGTATATTTTCAGGTTCTACATGCTTGGCACTAACATGTTTTAGATTCTGGGTGTTTTCAGACAAACCTTGATGGTCTCCTGCTGGCATCTCAAGATCCCATATACAATTCAGATAAAGTGATCCTTCCTTAAGTCTTTTAGATAATTTCAAGATGTTTTGTCTGACTTTTAGTCTGATCCTCTTGGACTGTGATCATTTTAATCACAGAATATGTGCAATAATGAGTTTATGTAGTTTGTGTTTCTTTAGTACTAGTATCTTCATATCATGTTTTCCTTGCAAGAATCATTTTTTAAAAAAATTTATTTGACTATTTGAAAAAGAGAGAGAGAGAGCCAGGAACAGGAGAGAAGCAGAGGGAGAAAGAAACTCAAGCAGACTCTGCACTAAGCAACAAGCACAGAGCCTGATGAAGGGCTTGATCTCATGACCCCAAGATCATGACCTGAGCCAAAACCAAAAGTTGGACCCTTAACCAACTATGCCACAGAGGCACACCATAAGAATCATTTTTAAGACACATGTGTTTTAGATGTTGAGGAGGATGCAGAGAAAGGGGAACCTTCCTACACTATTGGTGGGAATGCAAGCTGGTGCAGCCACTCTGGAAAACAGTATGGAGGTTCCTCAAAAAGTTGAAAATAGCGCTACCTATGACCCAGCAATCACACTACTGGGTATTTACCCTAAAGTTACAAATGTAGTGACCCAAAGGGTCATGTGCACCCACATGCTTATAGCAGTGATGTCCACAATACCCAAACTATGGAAAGAGCCTAGATGTCCATCAACAGATGAATGGATAAAGAATACAATGCAATACTATGCAGCCATCAAAAAAAAACCCACAAAATCTTGCAATTTGCAACAATGTGGATGGAACTAGAGGGTATTATGCCGGGTGAAATAAGTCAATCAGAGAAAGACAATTATCATATGATCTCTCTGATATGAGGAATTTGAGAGGCAGGGTGGGGGTCATGGGGGGAAGGGAGGGAATAATGGAACAAGATGGAACCGGGGAGGGAGACAAATAAGAGACTTAATCTCAGGAAACAAATTGAGGGTTGCTGCGGGGTGGCTGGGGTGGGATAGGGCAGGGTGGCTGGGTTATGGACATTGAGGAGGGTATGTGCTAGGGTGAGTGCTGTGAACTGTGTAAGATTGATGATTCACAGATCTGTATCCCTGGGGCAAATAATACATTATATGTTAATTTTTAAAAATGATGGTACTTTGTTGTGAGCTAGTAATTAAAAACATACACACACAAAAAAGACACATGTGTTTTATGTGAGGTTTCATTCAATTATAATTAGATAATATAACCCATAAATCCACCTACCCAAGAACATAAAAGTTTAAATACATGATAATACACTGAAATTGAACAAATGAATAAAGGTGCCATAAAGCCTTCTGCACTGGTAGAACTCCCACACCTCCTGAGGGCTACCTCCCAAAGAATGAAAGGTAACTCTACAGGCATTATTGCAACCTCTTTCTTCCTCAGTCCTTCCATTTCCTCTAACATAGATAGGGAGAGCAAGATAAATCAATCTCAACCCCTTCCTTAATCTAGGATGGCCATGTGACACTATGCTAGCCACTGAGATATAACCAGATGTCCCGGAAGAAAGCATTCCTTCCAAGATAACACCACAATGGAAGGATTCTCACTTTTGGTCTTTCCTTATCTTTCAGCTTGGAACATAAAAGCAATGCTTGAAGGAGTAGAAGCCATCTTGCCTGAGGCCAAGAGGCTTCAAGCACCAAACGGTAAGTGAGAAAATGCGGACTAAGATCCAGACATGTCTGATTCCAAAATCAGAATGCTCTCATGCCTGTGGTATGCCACGCAGCATAGCTGGGATGAAATGAGTTTCATGGGAAGGAGAGGATTTCAGATGAAAGACAAAAAACCATAGCAATGGAGAGTTCATGAAGGGTAAACTGGGTAAGACAATAGGATTTTAGGAGAAAAAGGAGTTTCCACAATACAGGGCAGCAAAAGGAACCGAGGTCCCTAGGAAGTAGGGTTATTTGATGCAGCATCTTTAATAATAAATACGATCACACATAAACCAACTTGGTAGAATTGATTCAAATTGTGAGCGAAGTTGTAATAAAAATGGAGATTCTTCAATGTTCTGTGTACTGCAGGATTTGTTGGAAGGCAGTGAAGTAAGAAACAGGTTGTTAACATATTTTGACATTTTGGCAAGCTTTTCTATTTGTCTGAAAGGCAAAATTTCAAATGTCCTAATATTAGATCCCTGGATAGGAGCCTGTTACATACATTGTTTTCTTCTTAGATCAGAGCTCAATTTTATTCTCATTTTCTTCCATTTTGTATAAAGAATTTTCTCACTGTAAACAGTATTAGTAAACATTTCACATTATAGTACTGCCCATGAAAAATAATCCAAACTATTGGGCTTCACTGCATAGCATTTACATTTGCAGAAGAGGCATTTTTTTCTATTGTATTTCAGAGAGACTTGTGGGAACAGACTCGGTATTTTTGAAACTTTAATTATACTGGTTTGAATAGAACAGAGGTTCATAGACAAAATTAGTGAGAAATAAAACTTGGAGGTCAGTTGGGGCCAGCCTGTGGTCTAATTGGTCTAATGGAGGAGGCCCTAGATTTGAAGAGGACCATGGAGTTCAGGGTGGGGTTGTGACAATGCCAGCCTCTAGAATCAAAGTGGAAAGATTTGTAGCTTAGTCAACAAATATTTGTTGAAAATACACAGCTATATCAGACATTTGCATTTCCGTATCAGGAATTAAGCTTAAGTTTCCCTGTACTTTACTGAGTATTTCTCAGATGTTCCACAATGTAATAAAATCTTGTTTTTAGTAAGTCTGCAACCAACTCCTAAAAATCGCCTATGCTTGGGCAGGGAGGACCAAACACTGAAGCTCTGTTCTTCCAGATCAAGTCAGAAATGAGGAGAAAGAGGATGAGCAAGGCTCTCTATGGAAAATTCCCTGTCATTAGTTTCATGAAGCTAGATATTGAGCACCGCTAATAGGAACACCACAGCTGACCTGCATATCACGGCACACAGGTAGAATTGGAAAGGCATCCAAGCTGAAAACCTCTTGGGAATTTGTAGCTGTTAGTTAGCATTTGGTGTTTTATTCTGACACACTCTCAGACCTGGTCAGGATGTCTTCTTCTGCTGCCTTTACCATTTCATCAAACTCCCGGGTTCTGTGCCACATGCCAAAGAGGAAAACAGAAGCAGAATAGGCATTTCTGGAATCCCATTATGGCAGTTTAAACTAGTGGGTCTGCTTGGAGTTTGAACCTCAGAAGATTTAAAGAATTCTCTTTTCCTTTTTCTCTATCTAAAGGTTTCTCAACTTGAACACTATTTTTTTTTAAAGATTTTATTTATTTATTTGACAGAGAGAGATCACAAGTAGGCAGAGAGGCAGACAGAGAGAGGAAGGAAAGCAGGCTCCCCGCTGAGCAGAGAGCCCGATGTGGGGCTCGATCCCAGGACCCTGAGATCATGACCTGAGCTGAAGGCAGAGGCTTTAACCCACTGAGCCACCCAGGCGCCCCCAACTTGAACACTATTAATGTTTGTTAATAATTCTTTGTTGTGGGGACTGTGTGGGCATTGTAGGATGTTTAGCAGTGTCCCTGGCTTCCACTACTTGAAGCAAGTAGCTCTCCCCAGTCCTGTCAGTCAAACATGTTTGCAGATGCTGCCCATTCTCCCCTAGGGACAACATTGCCCTCCCCTCCCCTCTGCCCAGTTGAGAACCACCACCGTACTCAAAGAGTCAACCGCTAAAATATTCCAAATGACTCCATGGTCCACAATATCAAATAGAACACAGGAATCATACAGAATAAGGGCTCAGAAAAGGCCATTCTGTTTGACAGAATGGGAATGAGGAGGCATGATTCTGGCACCATGAGAGGAATATAGACTACAGGGTTTGGGAGAAAGAGATAGTTTTTTTTTTTGTTTGTTTGTTTGTTTTTTTAGTAGAAATTGCTTTTCTGCAACTTGGCATAAAGGGAGACAGGTAGGCTAATATTTGACAGGATTCAGTGTCTTACTTAAAGGTGTACTGAACAAACAGATATGTGTTTAACTCGGGACTTTTTTTCCCCCTTCAAGATAGAGACAGCTAAGCAGGTTTGGGGCCAGGAAAGAGTTAAACTGAAGGCAAATACAGAGATAGGAGACAGAAGGTGGAAGTAGAAGCCCAGGGAGAGTGATGGGAGCTAGAGGGTATCCTGGGAGCGGGATACTAACAGGGAAAACAGAATAACACAGCTGGAGGACTTTGGTATCAGAATTAGACTGTGTGGCTTTAAATCTTGGGTCCCTCATTTATGAGATGTGTGACCTCGGAGATTTTTTAAAATCTCTTAAAATTTCAGCTTTCTCATCTGCAGATGGGGATCATAGTAACTTCCATCGAGGTTGCCTCGATATGAAGATGTGATAATGCCTGTGTAGTGTAATAGATACAGCTGTAGAACAGTATGGAGGGTACAGTGGGGCACTGAGGAGCATACAGTCCCTATGTGGGATGGCTTCCACGGTGACAGTGAGGCTCCTTGCAATCCAGGTGCAGTGAGGGTTGATAGGAAGATATGGGCCTGGCCCAGCAGGCAAACTAGAAAGGAGGAAAAAAGATTAAAAGGCTTAATCAAACCATAGACCAAGACCAGGCCACTAATCTCCAGCTTTCTTAATGAGTAATATGGACACAGGTGAATGCAGAAGGGGAACACAGTGGCTAATTTGTCTGAAGCATTGGCAAACAAGAGAGATCACAGGTAGGGAGCCATAGAAAGTGTGGGAATTGGGTCACCATAGCCAAGATCTTAGCAGGAGAGCAGCGAGGAATGTTTCCGAATCTGTGGCCTAGGTTCTGTCCATATGGCTAACACATTTGTTCTCTTTGGGGGTGGGGCTCTGTGCTACAATCCCAGCCTTTAAAGCAGCATCTCTTCCATGTGAATGCTCAGTAAGTATCTGTGGAGTGAACAGAAGAATTGAAGAGTAAATGAGGGGACTCGATATGCTTTTCCTGTTGTGAAATCTTCTCTCAACCCTTTGAAATCTGCAAAGCAATTAAATTTTACTTTTTATGGTCATTTACAAACTGTGTTGGCAAATCTTATGTATCAACTCGACTGGGACATGGCGTGTGCAGATATTTGGTCAGATTATTCTAGGTGTCTGCGAGGATGTTTTTGGATGAGATTATCATTTGAATTGGTAGACTGAGGGAAGTAGATTGCCCTCCTTCCTGCGAGTGGCCCTCACCCACTCAGTTGAAGGCCTGAGTTAGAAGGAACAGGCTGACCCTCCCGTGAGCAAGGAGGAAACTCTCCTGCCTGACCCAGGAGACTTGAACTGAAGACTCTCCTGCCTTAAGACTTGAACTGAAACATAGGCTCTTCATGAACCTGCCATATTTTGGACTGGGACTTAACCGGCAGCTCTCCTGATTCTCAGGCCTATGTGCTCTAATTGGGACTATGCCATTGGCTCTTACAAGGTCTCCAGCTCACTTGAGGCAGATCTTAGAAATTCACAGTGTCTATACTTGTGCAAGCCAATTCCTTTTATAGAGCTTTTTCTCTACATCCTGTTGGTTCTGTTTCTCTGGAAAACTCGACTAATACACTTTTTTTGTCTTCATTCCTTCATCAGACTAAAAATTCTTCAAGATAATGACTTCATCATTTTTTAAAATATTTTATTTATTTATTTGACAGCTAGAGATCACAAGTAGGCAGAGAGGCAGGCAAAGAGAGAAAGAGGAGGAAGCAGGCTCCCTGCTGAGCAGAGAGCCCGATGTGGGGCTCTATCCCAGGACCTGGGGATCATGACCTGAGCTGAAGGAAGAGGCTTTAACCCACTGGGCCACACAGGCACCCCTGACTTCATCATTTTTATGTTTGTTGTGTCATCATATCTTGTTTTAAGTGCCCAAGCGCTATAGACATTTGTAGAATTAAAATAAATTTGAAGGCTATGATAATGAAAAACAAGGTGCAAAGCTATGATATCAGATTGGCTAGAGGGTCATCATTTGGTGCAGTGTTTCTTAAAACAGAATGCATTCATACAGTCTCAAGGATTTTTTTTTTAAAGATTTTATTTATTTGACAGAGAGAGATCACAAGTGGGCAGAGAGGCAAGCAGAGAGATAGAGAGAGAGAGAGAGAGAGGAGGAAGCAGGCTCCCCCCAGAGCAGAGAGCCCGATGTGGGACTCAATCCCAGGACCCTGAGATCATGACCTGAGCTGAAGGCTGAGGCTCAACCACTGAGCCACCCAGGTGCCCCCAGTCTCAAGGATTTTTGAGGAAAGAATTTTTCTTTTAATTTGCAGTCTTAATTTTTTTTGTAATCTAAATTAATAACTTCAATTATAAAGACAAACTTGTCTTTTGGGGTAATAATGTATAACTCAAAACTATTTTGGTAAACTTTGAGCTTCAAAGTCAATGCTTCTCCAAAGTAATGGAATTTTAATTTTTTTTTATAATTTTTTTTATTTTTTATAAACATATATTTTTATCCCCAGGGGTACAGGTCTGCGAATCGCCAGGTTTACACACTTCACAGCACTCACCATAGCACATACCCTCCCCAATATCCATAACCCCACCCCCCTCTCCCAACCCCCTCCCATCAACCCTCAGTTTGTTTTGTGAGATTAAGAGTCACTTATGGTTTGTCTCCCTCCCAATCCCATCTTGTTTCATTTACTCTTCTCCTACCCCCTTAACTCCCCATGTTGCATCTCCTCTCCCTCATATCAGGGAGATCATATGATAGTTGTCTTTCTCCGATTGACTTATTTCGCTAAGCATGATACCCTCTAGTTCCATCCACGTCGTCGCAAATGGCAAGATTTCATTTCTTTTGATGGCTGCATAGTATTCCATTGTGTATATATACCACATCTTCTTTATCCATTCGTCTGTTGATGGACATCTAGGTTCTTTCCATAGTTTGGCTATTGTAGACATTGCTGCTATAAACATTCGGGTGCACGTGCCCCTTCGGATCACTACGTTTGTATCTTTAGGGTAAATACCCAGCAGTGCAATTGCAGGGTCATAGGGTAGTTCTATTTTCAACATTTTGAGGAACCTCCATGCTGTTTTCCAGAGTGGTTGCACCAGCTTGCATTCCCACCAACAGTGTAGGAGGGTTCCCCTTTCTCCGCATCCTCGCCAGCATCTGTCATTTCCTGACTTGTTAATTTTAGCCATTCTGACTGGTGTGAGGTGATATCTCATGGTGGTTTTGATTTGTATTTCCCTGATGCCGAGTGATGTGGAGCACTTTTTCATGTGTCTGTTGGCCATCTGGATGTCGTCTTTGCAGAAATGTCTGTTCATGTCCTCTGCCCATTTCTTGATTGGATTATTTGTTCTTTGGGTGTTGAGTTTGCTAAGTTCTTTATAGATTTTGGACACTAGCCCTTTATCTGATATGTCATTTGCAAATATCTTCTCCCATTCTGTCAGTTGTCTTTTGGTTTTGTTCACTGTTTCCTTTGCTGTGCAAAAGCTTTTGATCTTGATAAAATCCCAATAGTTCATTTTTGCCCTTGCTTCCCTTGCCTTTGGTGATGTTCCTAGGAAGATGTTGCTGCGGCTGAGGTCGAAGAGGTTGCTGCCTGTGTTCTCCTCAAGGATTTTGATGGATTCCTTTCTCACATTGAGATCCTTCATCCATTTTAATTTTTATTAAAAGGTATCACTGTATTATTCAGATTTAAGAATTCAGATTTTATTTGGGGAGGAACCCTGAGCTGACTATCAAGCAAGCAGGGTCTAGCCCTGGCTCTGCTAACAATATTTGACAAATTACTCCAGACCTTAGTTTTGTTATCCATAAAGCAAGGGGTTTGAATTTGATTGATTTCTTAGTTTCTTCCTTAGCATTAAATTTATGTGTTTCTGATGATGTTAACATTACCAGGGGAAGAGGAGGAGAATGAAAATTTTATGTGGACAAGATTGTACAAATTTTGAGGAAGGTGGAAATAGTACCCAGAAAGCAGTGCAAACAGCCATATATCAACTATTTCCTTTAGATTTTAAACTGTACTTATAATGTGATTACTAGGGGCACCTGGGTGACTCAGTGGGTTAAAGCCTCTGCCTTAGGCTCAGGTCATGATCTCAGGGTCCTGGGATCAAGCCCCGCATTGGGCTCTCTGCTCAGCAGGGAGCATACTTCCCCCTCTCTCTCTGCCTGCCTCTCTGCCCACTTGTGATCTCTGTCAAATAAATAAATAAATAAATAAAATCTTTATAATGTGACTACTATCTATCAAGCACAGTCCCGGGCATTTGGGATTCATCACTTTAAAAATCAAAATCCCTGCACTAGGAAGTTTGCACTGGGGACATACTTCAGTAGTTGGATAAGTGGGTTAAATAGAAAATAAGTAAATAAATTAATGAATTAGTATGTAGTGTAGAAAAAATATATGCTTTAATGAAACACCATGCACTGTCAGGAGGCTATCCCTCCAGGTTATCTGGTTTTAGTTATTCCTTGTCTTTGAGCAATTTTATAGTTCTAAAAGCTGTAGACAACTGATGGCAATGCAAAGTAATTCTTAAACACTGGCATATTCTTCCTGTATGATAGAGGTACAATTGCCTTCTCTTCTCCATATCCCCCCAATTTTCTCCAAGAAAAACCAGTTTTACCTCCATTTGCATGTTCATTTTCAATATTCCTGATCTATAAATTTGTCTACAGATTATCTCTTGAACTGGTTATAACATCTGTACAGTTGTTAATTCAAAAGAGTAGATAGAATCTTTAAAATGTTCATTTTATATCTGCATGGGGGTTTTGGTTTTACCTTTTTCTGAAATTTACCTTTTAATAATGACTAAAGTCCATAAAGGTAAAAGAAACCAGGTTAATGTAGCCAAGAGAGATGAGATGAGACAAGGAGCTGGGTAGCTTTAAATCTGCTGGTCAGGAAAAGCCTCCTGAAGGAGGCCCCCACTGAGCTGAGACCTAAGGGGTGAAATGAGTACCTGGAAGATGGTCATTCCAGGAAGAGGCAGCAAAAGGGGCAAAGCTTAATGGAGAATTTCTTTGGTGTGTTCAACCTTCCAGAAGAAGTAAAGGGAGCATGGTATAAAGTAAGGACGGTGATGTAGGGAAATGCCAGATGTTTAGGGCCATGAAAGGCCACAATAGAGCGGGTTTTATTCTCAGTACAATTAGGAAAATGCAGGAGAGGAATTATTTGGATTGTTTTTGAAAGAACTTTCTATGGCCAAGGCACTTGAATTGCTGCTTTGAGTACATTATTTCAGTTAGTCTTCATGTTCATTCTATGGAGCAGTGATAATTATTTTCCCCACTACACAGATGAGGAAAATGAGACTCAGAAGGTAAATGCACAAAAAAAAAAAAAAAGAAGAAGAAGGTAAATGCACAACTAATATCTACAAAGTAACGATTATTAGACATCAGTGTAAACAGTGGGTATTTCTACTGTGAATTTTGATTAGGAATTTGAATTAATACTATTACTGAAACCATGCCAGCTATGAAGGCCGTGGTAAACATATCCAACTTCTATATTGTTTCTATGGGTTTTTATTTGTGTGTATAATGGAGCATACAGTATAGAAGATACTTAATTACTGCTATCAAACAATGCCCTTAAGCTGCCATGTTTCTCATACCTACTTCTGATGTCAACAGGCAATAAAATGCATACAGCTTACAATTACAATTGCAATACAAATCATGATTGTACAAATCTTACTCACATTGATACTTCACTGTTCAAAGCTCACAATATTCTCACTATTGGAGAAGGGGGAAAGCATTTGGGGGGAAAATCAGCAAATTGGCAAGTAAAATCCCACCAGTGGGATTAAGTTATGAGACTTAGTATCTGCAACCTCTTTAGCTCAGGTATTTCAACTTCTCAGTAGATAATTGGAATTCCTTTCTCCTGATATTCTTATACTTTCACTATTATGATCTGCTTCCCTTTTCCTTTCTTAGCTAAACTCATTTTCTGTGGATTCAACTTAGACACTTTTCCATCTCAAAATGCAAACAATTTTTAAATTTGACAAGCAAGACAATAGAAACTTGAAATACACTGAAATGAGCCACCATTGATTTCTCAGCAGTAGAATGACTATTTTGTGTGGACAATATCCCTTGAATCATCCCTTGAATCATCGAGCCTGGCCAAGTCCCAACTTTTTCTTTCAGCAAAAAAATGGAGGAAAGAAAAAAACTGGGATGACTAGCTAAGCAAAACACAAGCTGTTCAAAGATTAAAGAAGCACAAAGGATATTTCAGGAAGGGCAGTCAACTGGAAGTTTGGAGTCATAAACTATCAGCTCATTGGATCAGGAAGTTTAGCAATGTAAACTGAACAAGAGAAAATAAAATTAAACCAGTCTTCCTCTGTGTGTGTGTGTATAGGTGTGTGCTTGAATATGTATGTATACACTCATTGTGCATTTTATCTTTATTTTATTTTAAGATTTTATTTATTTGAGAGAGAAAGGGAATGAGAGAGAGAGAGAGAGAGCACGTGAGCAGGGGCAGAGGTAGAGGGAGAAGCAGGCTCCCTGCTGAGCAGAGAGCCGATGCATGGCTCGATCCCAGGACCCTGGGATTATGACCTGGGCCGAAGGCAGACACTTAACCTACTGAGCCACCCACGCGCCCCCATTTTACCTTTATTTTAAAGAAATTTTCCAGGATGCTCATGTTTGAGCAGATACCTTCTACATCCATAGTGGCTCTATGAGAAACAAAAATAAAATTAAGCATATTAAAATGTGTAAATATTTCCTCCTGCTGATTTTATTAGCCGAGCATCTTGTGTGTACATTTGCTTCTCATTTAGTTCAATAGGTTTCTTTTCTTGATTCTGCATTTTACTTCAGGCTGAGCAGAATGCCTCTGAGGTAAAGATAGCTGATCTCCTCAGACTCCCGGGTCACCCCAGTGACTCAAGCTTTAAAAATTCTGCTTGTTAAGCCTAAGAGATCAGAATACTGTCCTTAAAAAGCCCTGAAATAGGGCACCCTACATCACATGTGCTCTGCTGATCTTCCTTGGAGAAAAAAACATCAAACTGAATGCCTTTTTTTTTTTTTTTTGCAAATCAAGCAGACTATAGTTAAGGAAAAATAGTGACTACTCTTCTAACCAGAACTTAAAGATTTTCTTTGACTACCTTATTATACCCATATTGTAGCTATTGTAGAAATTGAAACATCTATATATTTGGAATCAGTTTTAGAGGGAAAAATGTCTACTTGCAGTTTCTGCGCCACCAAACATTAGGGATATAAGAAGTCCTATAACTTCAAGTATCAAATAATGGTAAGAGAACATTCAGGAGAGCCGAAACAGTTGCCTTAACTAGATCAGAAGCTTGCTTTAAAAGGCCGGATCTGGGGGCACCTGGGTGTCTCAGTGGGTTAAAGCCTCTGCCTTTGGCTCAGGTCATGATCCCAGGGTCCTGGGATTGAGCCCCACATCAGCGGGGAGCCTGCTTACCTTCCTCTCTCTCTGCCTGCTCTCTGCCTACTTGTGATCTCTGTCTATCAAATAAATAAATAAAATCTTAAGAAAAAAATAAAATAAAATAAAAGGTCAGATCTGTAAATATATTGCTTATTTTCAAGGTGGAAGTAAGAGTTACAACCCTCATCATCCTATTTTTCTTACACACTGGACATTTAACATCACTGATTACTAACTGTCCTTTCTAAAAACATGTAATGCACTGATGGATTGCTAACATATTTTTTGTGTTTGTAAATTACTCTATGCGTCTTTGCAGGGCCTTGACATTACTTGTGCCCAGCACCTGATAATAGTTTCTCTGAAGGTAAATGGAACAGAAGGATGGAATTCAATTACATAGAAATATAATAAAGGAAGAAAAAAGGGAAAAAAATGCTACCCTTTCAGAAGCATATATTGGAAAAACATCTTATGACCTTACCATTTTGACATGTATTTTAAGGGTTTTTTTAATTGTTAGATTCTCAGTCATTATTTTGAGTTATATCTGGGCCTCCAAATAGCTTTTCCCTGGGACTTTAAATATAGCTTGGAACGGTAGTCCTGCAGTTCATGTTGTAACCTAATCAGGAGCCACAATTGGTGACCAAGCAAAAAACCAGAAGGCAATGAGATGGGATACAAAGACACATGAGGCCCAAGTTGTCTTGGGTACCCAAGATGGCCAGCAAAGCTGTACTCAATTTCCTGCTCCACTAATGAATCTTAAAAAAAAAAAAAAAAAAAAAAAAAAAAAGGTTATATTATTTATTTATTCATCTACTTGACAGAGAGCACAAGCAGATGGAGCAGCAGGCAGAGGGAGAGGGAAAAGTAGGCCCTCCACTGAGGAAGGAGCCTCATGCAGGGATCCATCCCAGGACCCTGGGATCATGACCTGAGCTGAAGGTAGATGCTTAGCCGACTGAGCCACCCAGGTGCCCCACTAATGAGTCTTGATGGGTCCCTGCCACAGAAAATAAGGATCCTTATCCTACAGCTATCTCTTTTCCACCAATAATCTGTCCTGTTGTTCAGTGATAAATGTCTCAGTACTACCTAGGCAGCTTCCAGAATCCCGTGTTCATCAATATATTTGCCAGAAAAACGTGTTGATTGATAAAGTATAAATATCAAGATTGAACTTAACAATTCAGATTGCTTTCAATGAACCAAATAAACTTAGAGCCTCTCTTATGAGTAAGAGTCATCTCACATGGAGATGGGAGCTTATATTTAGATGGGCTTTAAACTTTTTGAAGCAAGTTTACATTTTAGTCAATCAACTTGATTCTTATGTCAGTTGAGACAATAGAGCTTTTGTTGTGGTGACAAAGACTCCAGAATATCATTGACTTAAAACAACACAAGTGTGTTTCTTGCTTATGCTACTTGTTTATTATGGTTCATCTGAGCAGGGCGTGTTGCCCTATTATCATTCACACTCAGGGGCCCAGGCTAAAGGGCTCTATCTCTGTGCCTCCATGACTGCAAAAATGGAGAAAAGGGATCATGGCGACTGATGTGCTGACCCTTTAGAAAGTGATTTGTGATACTTCTCCTCAGAGGTTAGAAGCAAGCCATGTGATCCCTCCAAACGTCAAAGGAAGAGAGAAAGTTTAACCCCGCTCTGTCTAGAAAGAAAATAATTCGAATGCTTAGAAAAGACCAATGGCCACCATACCCCTGTTCATAGCCTTATGGGAAAATATAGCTAGTAAGGCAAGGTGTGGAGACCTGGCCAATTTTCTAAAGATGGAATTTAAAGAAAGAATGGCTAGTTACCTACTTGTGGAAAGGCTCTTTCTGTTTGTAAATGTCTTCCTCTCACCATGTCCCAATGCCTAAAATCTCATTCTTCACTTCTTTAGACTGTTCAATGCCTTGCTTAAAAGGACAATAACTTCCTAACATCAAAAGATGATGAGAGGGCTCTTCAAGATGGACATGAAACACACTCATGACATGAGAGTCACACAATTAAGTAGAGTACCTCTAGGCTGATTGTGCCTGAAGAGGTTTCAGGAGGGCAGTATGGGATGTGGTGGGGTCAACGGGATGGGGGTTCAGAGGCTCTTTTTACTGAGAGACAGGACAATCTGTATATATTTCCTGGGATAAGACTTCTCTAGACATTTTTGCAAATAATACACTGTGAAGGAGCTAAGTTATACATCCCCCTTATGTTATAATATTTCTCTGAATTGTGTAAAGTAACGTAAAAAGCAAAATAAGAATTAAATAAATGACGCATTTAGATGGTGAGACTGAGAATTTCCTTGAAATTGCTCTGCTAGCCTTAGCCAAGCAGTTGACCATTCCAGTAAAGGTCAATTTAGATCACTAAAGTTCAGAATTAGAACCAACAAAGAAGAACTGAGTGATGAGATTTGAAGACACACTTAGCTGGAAAGAAGTGGAAGTTGATACCAAAATCATGCTGCATATTATTTGCTTGACACCTGAATGTGCTTTCCTATATTAACAAGTTGCTTTGGTGTCTTTGATCATGAAACTTTTTTGAGTGGAGCCTTTCATGAAGTCTCATATCTGATCTTTTTTCTGCTAGTGTTCTTATACTAGCATATTTTCAATCCATAGTTTCTAGGCATCCATTTCACTTAAAAGCTCAAAAGCTCTAATGGAAGAGATTATGCTGAGTGAAATAAGTCAAGCAGAGAGAGTCAATTATCATATGGTTTCACTTATTTGTGGAGCATAACAAATAGCATGGAGGACAAGGGGAGATGGAGAGGAGAAGGGAGTCGAGGGAATTTGGAAGGGGAGGTGAACCATGAGAGACTATGGACTCTGAAAAACGATCTGAGAATTTTGAAGGGGTGGGGGGTGGGAGGTTGGGGGCACCAGGTGGTGGGTATTGTAGAGGGCACGGATTGCATGGAACACTGGGTGTGGTGCAAAAATAATGAATACTGTTATGCTGAAAAAATAAAAAAATTAATAAATATATCATATCATATCATATATCATTAAATGTCATTCTCACAAAAAGTAAAAAAAAAAAAAAAAAAAGCTCTAATGGAAAGATACAAGTGGCTTGAAGAAAGTTATCCATTATGGTGGTAATTTTCCTTGCCTAAACTAAGAAGTGGTAAAATCTATCATAATTTTGAGGGGCACCTGAGTGGCTCAGTCAGTTAAGCGTCTGTCTGCCTTGGGTTCAGGTCATGATCCCAGGGTCCTGAGATCAAGCCCCCATGTGGCTCCCCGCTCCTCAGGGAGTATGCTTCTCCCTCTGTTTCTGCCTGCTGTTTACTCCCCCTGTTTGTGCTCTCTTTCTGTCAAGTAACTTAATTAAATAAATCTTTTTAAAATTGAAAAATTTTGTTCAAGCTTTTCATGAATAGCTGGCTTTGGGCTGATTTTTAAATTTAGTTTATTTCAAATGACTGAAATTTTAAATTGCTAGAGACCTTAAAAAGTTATAATGATGTTTTATACTAATAGCAGTGTTTGGTTTCTAAAAGATATGATAATAAAATGAGTGCCTTAGTCAATAAGCTTTTATCTTGATTTCTAGTTTCTAAATTTGCTAAGCATTTTGTGATAAAGTTTGAAAAGAAAATGCCTAACATTATTGCTTTCCTATTTAAGCTGCATTTTTATTATGGGAGAAAAACTATTTACTATCTTGTAAGGTGTTTTGTAAAAGTTAGAATATATTAAAAAGATCCATTGCTGAAAATAATCTTGTTGAGAGTATACTTGAAATATACTTTTTTACAACAGTGATAGCCTTATTCCAAATTCCTGTATGAGACTCAAGAGACATTTCATTTACCCTTCAGACACACTGCCAAATGAAGTTGGAGTCCACCAGGATTTAAGTTTTGGCTTTGCTACTTACCAGCTGTTAGAACTAAGCCTAGACATTTACCAGCTCTAGTTGTTATAACATGTATCAAAAGGAAATAATATCTGCCCTGCTTTATCCAGTTTTTGTGTTCGGAAAGATTAAACAAGTTTAAAATCATAAAAAATGCCTGACACTTCTTTTCTTTTTTTAAGATTTTTTTTTTTTTTTGACAGAGAGAGAGATCACATGCAGGCAGAGAGGCAGGCAGAGAGAGAGAAGGAAGCAGGCTCCCCACTGAGCAGAGAGCCAGATGCAGGGCTCGATCCCAGGATCTCGGGGATCATGACCTGAGCCCTGAGCCCTGAGCCGAAGGCAGAGGCTTAATCCTCTGAGCCACCTAGGCGCCCCAAAATACCTGACACTTCTGAAGTGTCATAAAAGCTTCAACTATTAAAGCCACTATTGAATTATTAGTTTTGTTTCCCTGTCTTTTAATTCACTTTAATTATAATGAGAGTTAAAATATTACTGAAATACTTAGTTGAATTTTGTGGCTGTTGAAAGCCTTGCAGTTTATAAGTATCTACACTTTGGGAGATTACTCACTATCTTGTTTCTATGTATTCTTCTCTGAGTTTATAAGACATAGTTAACTGTGTTACAGGAAAACAATACCACATTGCTGATTTCATATGCAATTTAGGACCTAAAATATGCATATCTTGGTAATAATCTCTCTTCCATTTTAGAATAAATTTTTATTTATTTATTTATGAGAGGGAGAGAGAGATGGTGGGGAGTAGGGAATGGAGAGAGAGTCCAAAGTAGACTCCACGCTGAGTGCAGAGCTGGACGCCGGGTTTTGTCTCATGATCCTGAGTTCATGACCTGATCCAAAGTCAAGAGTGGGAAGCATAACCAACTGTGCCACCCCAGATGCTGCAAAATTTCTTTCTTTATGTGGCACTGGAGAAGTAGTGAGGCAAGCTGGCAGGGGATATAGAAGGTGTGTCTAAATTAGAATGAGGAAGGCCAGGTGACTGGTATGGTGGATTCACTTCACTCTTCACCAGGATATCCATGGGTGATTGAGTTCTTCCCAAACTCTTCAGAAACAAACAAAAAATATAATCCTCAAAGAAAGGCTATTGAATCCAAATAGATATGAAAACATTTCTCAAAAATCAAAAAAGTAGGGGCGCCTGGGTGGCTCAGTGGGTTAAAGCCTCTGCCTTCAGCTCAGGTCATGATCCCAAGGTCCTGGGATTGAGCCCCGCATCGGGCTCTCTGCTCAGCAGGGAGCCTGCTTCCTCCTCTCTCTCTGCCTGTCTCTCTGCCTACTTGTGATCTCTGTCTGTCAAATAAATAAATAAAATCTTTAAAAAAAATCAAAAAAGTAAGTTTAATATAAACAAAGAATTTGTTTTCAGATAGATTTTAAAAAATCCAAATCTCAAAAATATTTGAAATGCTAAATGACTTGATAGGGAGAGCTATTTAAATTAAAAAGGTCTTACAGTTTCTCTCTTAATCTTGTAACTGGATTAACAGACTCTAGCACTTAACACCAGATGTCCCCTGGATAAGGACAGGGTCCTACGAAATATGGGTGGCCTTCGTTGTTTGGGGAGGTTTTGTGTTTTTTTTCTGTGAAAGAAAGTTTCTCTTGCTTTTTTCTCCTACCAGTTCTTGCTTGTGAGTAATATTTTCTACTCTACTAGAGCAACAAAACAATCATGATGTTCTTTATCTACGGTGCAATGAAATCAAATTAAGGGCCTTTGGTTCCTAATATCACCAAGAATGTCATGCTTCACATTTCAAAGGAGAAACAGATTGCAATTTACAAACACCCTTTCCCCATTTCCCGAACATCTTACTCGGACATCCCAGTAATAAGATAGTCACCACGTGGGTAGTATAGCAAATAATTGAAAGACAGAAAATAGAAGGTGTGTTTTCACTGACGTGTGGGAGCTCTAAGATGAAAGACCCATCCTCTCTGTATGGGCAGGACTTTCAGACAAAACAATTCTAAGACTTACTAAAAGATGAGACTTATTCTCACATCAAACTATGAACATATTTAGTATCAGGTGGAGTTAAAAGCAGAGTCAGCCTCCCCTCCTGCATTCCCACAGACAGCTGTCATCAGTCCCCTCTATCTTCTTCTTCCTCAGTGTTTCCAAAGTCAACTTTCTTTTTCCCATCTCCACTTTAGACCTCTAGGTATCCAAGGTCAGGCCCTTCCTGTTTCATTTCTGTCTTAACTCATGCTGTTTCATTCATATAGAATCCCTCCTAGTGTGTCTGGTCAGAGCCTACCTAAGTTCCTTTAATATGTCCTTAAGAAGTATCCAGGCCTGCAGCACCACTCACGTATTCACGCTATGCGCCCCCTCTTTCAGGCAGTAGCTACCTCTGTGTTACACTGGGCTAATGACTTTTTTGGATCATTCAATATAGTGCATTTTGACTTCACTGGTATGAAATCATGTACCTCCCTCTGACCAACCTTTTCCAGTCTCTATTCCTGAACTAGAGGCTTTATTTCTTTCGTAGACCTCCCCCTACCATCATATTACCATTACCTACAACCTGAATTGAAATTACCACCATTCTTTTAACAAATATTAATTAAAAGTATACTACCTACAAAATCTCATTTGGTTAATTCTCTTAGAAAAGACAGTCAACCAAGTGCTTTGCCCAGGGAGGTGGGGTGGGGTGCGGGGGTGGGTTTGGTCTGTTAAATACTTAAGTACCATCTAGTAAGGAGGGATTATTTGAGGAATCTTCCAGCTTTCTCATACTAGTTACAGAGTAGCCTGTCAGTGGTTCCTTATTGCTTTAGATGATTTGGCTATGGGGATAAAATCCGGGATAGTTGTTTTAATGAAAGAATAGAGTGTGAGGAATGGGGCAGCAAGATTTACAGTAGAATTACAATGGGGCAGTAGAATTACAGAAAGCAGAAGGCTTTAGGAGAAAGCAGTGGAAGAACAAGGTACCAGATGTTGCATTTTGTAGAAAAGGATAAAGGAGTGGTGAGGACATGCTGCCAAATGAATTGGGAACGGAGAAGATTTGGAGAGGAGTAGAGAAGGCTCTGCGTATAAATCTGTATTTCTTCACATTTTGACTAGAATTAACTCTAGTCCTAATAAGGAGGTTTAAGAGAAGAGAGACACGGGGAGGAGTCAAGATGGCAGAGAAGTAGCAGGCTGAGACTACTTCAGGTAGCGGGAGATCAGCTAGATAGCTTATCTAAAGATTGCAAACACCTACAAATCCAACGGGAGATCGAAGAGAAGAACAGCAACTCTAGAAACAGAAAATCAACCACTTTCTGCAAGGTAGGATTGGCGGAGAAGTGAATCCAAAGCGACAGGAAGATAGACCGCGGGGGGAGGGGCCGGCTCCCAGCAAGCGGCGGAGCAATGGAGCACAAAATCAGGACTTTCAAAAGTTTGTTCCACTGAGGGACATCGCTCCAGAGGCTTAACCGGGGTGAAGCCCACGCGGATCAGTGTGGCCTCAAGTCCCGCAGGGTCACAGAAGGATCGGGGGTGTCTGAGTGTCACAGAGCTTACCGGTATTAGAACGGGGAAGCCAGCTACAGAGACAGAGCCCAGGAGTGAGCTCTAAGCTCGGGGTTACCTTGAACCGGTCGCAGGCTCGGTCAGCTCGGAGCGCGGCCGGAGGCCAGGGTGACGGGAGTCATTGGGCGCTGTTCTCTGAGGGAGCACTGAGGAATGGGGCCCTGGGCTCTCGGCTCCTCCGGGCCGGAGACCGGGAGGCCGCCATCTTCATTCCCGTCCTCCGGAACTCTACTTTAAGCGCTCAGGGAACAAAAGCTCCCGAAAGCAAACCCGAGCGGATTACCTAGCCCGGCCCCGGGTAAGGGCAGTGCAACTCCGCCTGGGGCAAAGACGCTTGAGAATCACTATAACAGGCCCCTCCCCCAGAAGAGCAACAAGAAACCCAGCCAGGACCAAGTTCACCTACCAAGTAGTGCAGTTTCAATACCAAGGAGAGCAGCGGAATTCCAGAGGAGGAGAAAGCAAAGCACGGAACTCATGGCTTTCTCCCCATGATTCTTTAGCCTTGTGGTTAATTTAATTTTTTTTTCTTTTTCAATTTTTTTTTCTCCTGCCAAATTTTTTTTTAACTTTTACCCTTTTCTTTTTTAACATTTTTTAACTAGTTTATCTAATATATATATTTTTTTTTCTTTTTTATATTTTTTCTTTATTCGTTTTCTTTTTTTTAATTGTTTTTGTTTTTTGTTTTATCTTTCTGAACCTCTTTCTGAACCTTTCTCCCCCCTCACAATTTGGGATCTCTTCTGATTTGGCTAAAGCATATTTTCCTGGGGTTGTTGCCACCTTTTTAGTATTTTACTTGCTCCTTCATATACTCTTATCTGGACAAAAATGACAAGGCAGAAGAATTCACCACAAAAAAAAAGAACAAGAGGCAGTACCAAAGGCTAGGGACCTAATCAATACAGACATTGGTAATATGTCAGATCTAGAGTTCAGAATGACTATTCTCAAGGTTCTAGCCGGGCTCGAAAAAGGCATGGAAGATATTAGAGAAACCCTCTCGGGAGATATAAAAGCCCTTTCTGGAGAAATAAAAGAACTAAAATCTAACCAAGTTGAAATCAAAAAAGCTATTAATGAGGTGCAATCAAAAATGGAGGCTCTCACTGCTAGGATAAATGAGGCAGAAGAAAGAATTAGCGATATAGAAGACCAAATGACAGAGAATAAAGAAGCTGGGCAAAAGAGGGACAAACAGCTACTGGACCACGAGGGGAGAATTCGAGAGATAAGTGACACCATAAGATGAAACAACATTAGAATAATTGGGATTCCAGAAAAAGAGGAAACAGAGAGGGGAGCAGAAGGTATGTTGGAGAGAATTATTGGAGAGAATTTCCCCAATATGGCAAAGGGAACAAGCATCAAAATCCAGGAGGTTCAGAGAAACCCCTCAAAATCAATAAGAATAAGTCCACACCCCGTAACCTAATAGTAATTTATAAGTCTTAGTGACAAAGAGAAAATCCTGAAAGCAGCCCGGAAAAAGAATTCTGTAACATACAATGGTAAAAATATTAGATTGGCAGCAGACTTATCCACAGAGACCTGGCAGGCCAGAAAGAGCTGGCATGATATATTCAGAGCACTAAACGAGAAAAACATGCAGCCAAGAATACTATATCCAGCTAGGCTATCATTGAAAATAGGAGAGATTAAAAGCTTCCAGGACAAACAAAAACTGAAAGAATTTGCAAACACCAAACCAGCTCTACAGGAAATATTGAAAGGGGTCCTCTAAGCAAAGAGAGACCCTAAAAGTAGTAGATCAGAAAGGAACAGAGACAATATACAATAACAGTCATCTTACAGGCAATACAGTGGCACTAAATTCATATCTCTCAACAGTTACCCTGAATGTTAATGGGCTAAATGCCCCAATCAAAAGACACAGGGTATCAGAATGGATAAAAAAACAAAACCCATCTATATGTTGCCTACAAGAAACTCACTTTAAACCCGAAGACACCTCCAGATTTAAAGTGAGGGGGTGGAAAAGAATTTACCATGCTAATGGACACCAGAAGAAAGCAGGAGTGGCAATCCTTATATCAGATCAATTAGATTTTAAGCCAAAGACTATAATAAGAGATGAGGAAGGACACTATATCATACTCAAAGGATATGTCCAACAAGAAGATCTAACAATTTTAAATATCTATGCCCCTGACGTGGGAGCAGCCAGCTATATAAACCAATTAATAACAAAATCAAAGAAACACATCAACAGTAATACAATAATAGTAGGGGACTTTAATACTCCCCTCACTGAAATGGACAGATCATCCAAGCAAAAGATCAACAAGGAAATAAAGGCCTTAAATGACACACTGGACCAGATGGACATCACAGATATATTCAGAACATTTCATCCCAAAGCAACAGAATACACATTCTTCTCTAGTGCACATGGAACATTCTCCAGAATAGATCACATTCTTGGTCCTAAATCAAGTCTCAACCGGTATCAAAAGATTGGGATCATTCCCTGCATATTTTCAGACCACAATGCTCTAAAGCTAGAACTCAATCACAAGAGGAAATTTGGAAAGAACCCAAATACATGGAGACTAAACAGCATCCTTCTAAAGAATGAATGGGTCAACCAGGAAATTAAAGAAGAATTGAAAAAATTCATGGAAACAAATGATAATGAAAACACAACGGTTCAAAATCTGTGGGACACAACAAAGGCAGTCCTGAGAGGAAAATATATAGCGGTACAAGCCTTTCTCAAGAAACAAGAAAGGTCTCAGGTACACAACCTAACCCTACACCTAAAGGAGCTGGAGAAAGAACAAGAAAGAAACCCTAAACCCAGCAGGAGAAGAGAAATCATAAAGATCAGAGCAGAAATCAATGAAATAGAAACCAAAAAAACAATAGAACAAATCAACGAAACTAGGAGCTGGTTCTTTGAAAGAATTAATAAGATTGATAAACCCCTGGCCAGACTTATCAAAAAGAAAAGAGAAAGGACCCAAATAAATAAAATCATGAATGAAAGAGGAGAGATCACAACGAACACCAAAGAAATACAGACAATTATAAGAACATACTATGAGCAACTCTACGCCAACAAATTTGACAATCTGTAAGAAATGGATGCATTCCTAGAGACATATAAACTACCACAACTGAACCAGGAAGAAATAGAAAGCCTGAACAGACCCATAACCAGTAAGGAGATTGAAACAGTCATCAAGAATCTCCAAACAAACAAAAGCCCAGGGCCAGATGGCTTCCTGGGGGAATTCTACCAAATATTTAAAGAACTAATTCCTATTCTCCTGAAACTGTTCCAAAAAATAGAAATGGAAGGAAAACTTCCAAACTCATTTTATGAGGCCAGCATCACCTTGATCCCAAAACCAGACAAGGATCCCATCAAAAAAGAGAACTACAGACCAATATCCTTGATGAACACAGATGCAAAAATTCTCACCAAAATACTAGCCAATAGGATTCAACAGTACATTAAAAGGATTATTCACCACGACCAAGTGGGATTTATTCCAGGGCTGCAAGGTTGGTTCAACATCCGCAAATCAATCAATGTGATACAACACATTAATAAAAGAAAGAACAAGAACCATATGATACTCTCCATAGATGCTGAGAAAGCATTTGACAAAGTACAGCATCCCTTCCTGATCAAAACTCTTCAAAGTGTAGGGATAGAGGGCACATACCTCAATATTATCAAAGCCATCTATAACAAACCCACCGCAAATATCATTCTCAATGGAGAAAAACTGAAAGCTTTTCCGCTAAGGTCAGGAACATGGCAGGGATGTCCATTATCACCACTGCTATTCAACATAGTACTAGAAGTCCTAGCCTCAGCAATCAGACAACAAAAGGAAATTAAAGGCATCCAAATCGGCAAAGAAGAAGTCAAACTATCACTCTTTGCAGACGATATGATACTATATGTGGAAAACCCAAAAGACTCCAATCCAAAACTGCTAGAACTTATACAGGAATTCAGTAAAGTGTCAGGATATAAAATCAATGCACAGAAATCAGTTGCATTTCTCTACACCAACAACAAGACAGAAGAAAGAGGAATTAAGGAGTCCATCCCATTTACAATTGCACCCAAAACTATAAGATACCTAGGAATAAATCTAACCAGAGACTAAGAATCTATACACAGAAAACTATAAAGTACTCATGAAAGAAATTGAGGAAGACACAAAGAAATGGAAAAATGTTCCATGCTCCTGGATTGGAAGAATAAATATTGTAAAAATGTCTATGCTACCGAAAGCAGTCTACACATTTAATGCAATTCCTATCAAAGTACCATCCATTTTTTTCAAAGAAATGGAACAAATAATCCTAAAATTTATATGGAACCAGAAAAGACCTCGAATAGCCAAAGGAATATTGAAAAAGAAAGCCAAAGTTGGTGGCATCACAATTCCGGACTTCAAGATCTATTACAAAGCTGTCATCATCAAGACAGCATGGTACTGGCACAAAAACAGACACATAGATCAATGGAACAGAATAGAGAGCCCAGAAATAGACCCTCAACTCTATGGTCAACTCATCTTCGACAAAGCAGGAAAGAATGTCCACTGGAAAAAAGACAGCCTCTTCAATAAATGGTGTTGGGAAAATTGGACAGCCACATGCAGAAAAATGAAATTGGATCATTTCCTTACACCACACACGAAAATAGACTCAAAATGGATGAAGGACCTCAATGTGAGAAAGGAATCCATCAAAATCCTTGATGAGAAGACAGGCAGCAACCTCTTCGACCTCAGCCACAACAACATCTTCCTAGGAACATCGCCAAAGGCAAGGGAAGCAAGGGCAAAAATGAACTATTGGGATTTTATCAAGATCAAAAGCTTTTGCATAGCAAAGGAAACAGTTCACAAAACCAAAAGACAACTGACAGAATGGGAGAAGATATTTGCAAATGGCATATCAGATAAAGGGCTAGTGTCCAAAATCTATAAAGAACTTAGCAAACTCAACACCCAAAGAACAAATAATCCAATCAAGAAATGGGCAGAGGACATGAACAGATATTTCTGCAAAGACGACATCCAGATGGCCAACAGACACATGAAAAAGTGCTCCATATCACTCGGCATCAGGGAAATACAAATCAAAACCACCATGAGATATCACCTCACACCAGTCAGAATGGCTAAAATTAACAAGTCAGGAAATGACAGATGCTGGCGAGGATGCGGAGAAAGGGGAACCCTCCTACCCTGTTGGTGGGAATGCAAGCTGGGGCAACCACTCTGGAAAACAGCATGGAGGTTCCTCAAAATGTTGAAAATAGAACTACCCTATGACCCTGCAATTGCACTGCTGGGTATTTACCCTAAAGATACAAACGTAGTGATCCGAAGGGGCACGTGCACCCGAATGTTTATAGCAGCAATGTCTACAATAGCCAAACTATGGAAAGAACCTAGATGTCCATCAACAGACGAATGGATAAAGAAGATGTGGTATATATACACAATGGAATACTATGCAGCCATCAAAAGAAATGAAATCTTGCCATTTGCGACGACGTGGATGGAACTAGAGGGTATCATGCTTAGCGAAATAAGTCAATCGGAGAAAGACAACTATCATATGATCTCCCTGATATGAGGAAGTGGAGATGCAACATGGGGGGTTATGGGTAAGGAGAAGAATAAATGAAACAAGATGGGATTGGGAGGGAGACAAACCATAAGTGACTCTTAAACTCACAAAACAAACTGAGGATTGATGGGGGGAGGGGTGTTGGGAGGGAGGGGTGGGGTTATGGACATTGGGGAGGGTATGTGCTATAGTGAGTGCTATGAAGTGTGTAAACCGGGCGATTCACAGACCTGTACCCCTGGGGATGGATAAAAATATGTTTATAAAAAATAAAATTAAAAAAAAAAAGAGGAGAGAGACATTATGAATGATTAATCCTCAGAGAGTTTTCATCGATCACCTAGAATGCATCATGGACAGATGTACAGACTATGCCCACAGAGTTTCTAATTCAAGTGTGTAGGGTAAGGCCAAGGAATCTGCACTTAAAATGAAAAGTACCCTAAGTGACTCATACGGGTGGTCCAAGGGCCAATCTTTGCGAAGCTCTGGTAGAAATCATAAAGTTCACTGTCAAAATATGGCTAAGATGCCAACATCTCCTAGTTAATTTGCAGCCTGGCCTGTCCATGCATCTGGTGTTTGTGTAGGAGGAAAATATCTGTGTGGCTTCATGCACAGATTGCTCACTATTCTTATAGCCACCAGAGGTCCAATTTAAGAGAGAGAGAAGTATAATTTTGACATATTGAAATCTTGAGGCCCCACATCTGTTCCATTCAGTAGTACATGTTTTCAGCTGAACAGGATATAGTTTTTCTCTCATATATTTTAAGTTGTTTAAAGTTCAATAGCATGCATAGTTTTCAGTAGTAAAGCCTCTATAGATGTCCCAATGATAATTCATAAAACTTCTTACAAAAGCCAAACATGCAAGTGCAAACACAATCCTTTAGCTTTTCAACTTTCAAACTATATCCAAAGAGCACAATTAAATCTCTGTGCAGTAATGTTCTCATGAAAAATGGCCGGTAAATACTTCCCATAGATAATTTATTTTAGTATATTGATTTTTTTTTTCCTCCTAAAAAGCTGTACTGAAACAACAGCCATTAAGGCTTATAGAGTTTGCAACATCTGGTTATGATTGCAGACAATTGCTCCATTCCTTATTCTTGAGGCTGCTTGTAATACCACTGAGAACACCTTCATTAGCCGCCTACTATTCCCCTTTCAGGTGGCACCTGGGGAAAGGCATGCAAAAGAGATAAAGAAATATCTGAAGGCAAAGCATTATTGTCCATAAATTACTTATGTCATTTACCCACAGAGTCTCCTCCCTGGTGTTATGTTAGAAGAACATTTTGCTTCTGTACTCATTACTTAGGATAGCTGTATCTAATGTATTTAGTGAATTAAGTGCATCCATTTTTAAATGAGAGGCTACTAGCATACAGTTTTCTACTTAAACAGTTTTGCACAAGTAGAATTCATCCATAGTTATTAGTCAGTTTCATTAGCAGAAATAAGCAGAAATTGACTCTAACCAATTGAAGCTAAAGGGTTTTAACAAAAAGATGGAAGTAACTCGGGAAATTCCTCAGGAGGCTTGGAAAATGAGCAGGAACAAGGAAATAGCAGGTAGATCCCAGAAACTGCGATGTGAAGATACCACTTCTCTGCCACTGTAGAGGAAAAAGACATGGCTGCCACTGTCAGCCTGGGATATGGGGATAGCTGCTGCGTGAATGAATGCATCCCACGGTCTCTGATTCTTGTGTCACTCCCAATTTAAAGTGCCAGGAGGACTTTGATCTTGGCTAAGCCTGGATCTCATTCATAAGAGAAGCCTGAATCTGAATTAGTTGGGCTTTCTGGAGCTTTAGTAGGATTCAGGGTCTGCATCCCACCAAGACTATACACTGGAAACCTAGGAAGGGGATTCATACACTGGGTAGTCAAAAAACCCTTGTGTGCACTATCCTTCATGGTAGGACCCAACATGAAGTTTGAATTATGTTTCCTTCAGAGGCTCTTGATTCCAAATGGCCAATTTTTAGCATGGGCTATACCACATCTGAAAGAGTAGAATTAATTACCAAGTCCATACTTTGAGGAAGTAGAGATGCTTCAGAGAACCAGATATTTATGCCTAGAAAGATAAAGTTTATAAACACACAAATGTATAACTGAATAGCATTTTGAAAATATGAATATTTCCATCATTCTTCCATCCCACCTATCAATAAGCATATTCAGTGTTTCCTCTAGACCAGGTACTCTGAGAGGTACTGGGAACTCAGAGTGACTTTAATTCTGTTCTTATCCTCAGTGAACTTATAGTAGAAGATGTACATTGTAAACAGACAATGCCGTAGTGTAGCTGGGGTGCTTTATGAATTCATGTACACAGCACAGTGGAGGTAGAAATATGTCAGAGGGCAAATCTACCTGAGCATAAAGGAAGACTTGAGGTAAATAAAATAAAAGGGCACCCGAGTGGCTCAGTCGGTTGAGTGTCTAACTCTTGATCTCAGCTCAGGTCTTTATCTTGGGGTCATGAGTTTGAGCCAGTGTTGGGCTCCAAGCTGGGCATGAAACCTACTATTTTAAAATGGATGGTGGTAAAAAAATAAAATAAAAATAAAAATAAAATGGATGAATGAATGAATGAATGAATGAATATTAAATAAATAAAAGTTAAATGAACTAAGTCTTAGAAAATGAAGGTGTGTTTTCCTGGGAAAGTAGAATGGATGCTCAGCAAAACAGTAGAAATCATTGTATGTTATTTGGAAATGGGTGAAAATGTGTATGTGGGTGGCTATTGGAGGTGAGAGCAAGGAGCACCAGAATCATGAAATAAGACTGGAGGGGACGCCTGGGTGGCTCAGTTGGTTAAGCCGCTGCCTTCAGCTCAGGTCATGATCCCAGCGTCCTGGGATCGAGTCCCACATCAGGCCCCTTGTTCTGTGGGGAGCCTGCTTCTCCCTCTGCCTCTGCCTGCCACTCTGTTTGCCTGTGCTCGCTCTCTCTCTCTCTCTCTCTCTCTGACAAATAAATAAATAAAATCTTAAAAAAAAAAAAAAAGAAATAAGACTGGAGAAGTAGAGTCAGAATAAGGAGAGCCTTCCCAAATAAGGAATTTGAAATGATCAGGTATGCAATAGAGAGTCATTAAAGGTTTTTAATCATAGGGGTATAATATTTTACTTTTGTGCTTTATGTTTTATGGAATATTTTACAAAGGTTGTTCTGATGTAAAGAACGCATTGGAGAATGCAAGGTAAGACAGGAAGATCTGATAGATTTTATTAATATCTCAGGGATGAGAAGAAGAGAGCCAAAGAGAGTGAAATCGAATTATTAATTAAAAATGGGAGGATTTGTGGGGCACCTGGGTGGCTCAGTGGGTTAAGCCGCTGCCTTCGGCTCAGGTCATGATCCCAGGTCCTGGGTTCGAGCCCCACATCGAGCTTACTGCTCAGCGGGGAGCCTGCGTCCTCCTCTCTCTCTGCCTGCCTCTCTGCTTACTTGTGATTTCTCTCTGTCAAATAAATAAAAAAAAATCTTTAAAAAAATGGGAGGATTTGAGAAATGAAAAAGAATAAAAAATTGGCAAGGCATACCACTAGCTGCAAGTAGGGAGTGAAGGGTGGGGAGGAGGAGGATGCTGGGCTAACAGCCAGGCTTTGGCAGAGGTACGAGGCGCCAGTGGAAAAACAGTAGATTTGGTGGGAAAAGAATGGACATCTAACAAATTGGATGTGTACAGATTTGAAGTGCAAGAGAGATATTTTAATTAGAAGTATCTCGATTAATCACCAGGATGGGATATATGAGATCACCCTGGGAGAATATGGACATTAAATACAAAAGAAGCAAAAAATAGAGCATAGAGGCCATACCACATTAACATTTTTTTAAGATTTTATTTATTTATTTGAGAGAGAGTGTGAGCGAGAGAGAAGGAGCGGGGGCGGGGGGTGGGGGTGGTGGGCAGGGGCAGGATGGGGGAGAGGGAGAAGCAGATTCCCCACTGAGCAAGGATCCTGACTCAGGGCTCAATCCCAGGACTCCAGCGTCATGACCTGAACTGAAGGCAGGCAGCACTTAACTGACTGAGCCATATATGTGCTCCTTCACACCATGCTAACATTTAAAGAATTGACACAAAAAGAGGATTCTGCAGTAGGAACGAAAGAGGAATGATCAGAGAGGTTGGACAAACCAGAAACAGTGGCAACACAGAATGATAGGGTAGAGAGAAACTAAAGAAAAATGGCATGACCAGTAACATATTAAACTGAATTTTTTTTCATTGTAGCAAGGCCCTCAGTAGATGAAGTAATGTCTTTTTAAACCCCACGGGGCACTTGGGTGGCTCAGTCTGTTAAGTGTCTGTCTTTGGCTCTGGTCATCACCTCAGGATCCTGGGATCGAGCCCAGTGTCAGACTCCCTGTTCAGTGGGGAGTCTGCCTCTCCCTTTTCCTCTGCCCGCCCCCAGCATCATATTCTCTCTTTTTCACACAAATAATTAAATAAATAATCTTTAAAATAAATAAATAAAAATAAACCCCAGACTGCCCAGCATTTCATAAAATACCTGGCACATAGTAGGTGCTCAGAAATCCTCTTTGGATTGAAGTGTAAAATATGCTTACTGCCAGAGAAGGCATTGGGAATATAATACCACCCAAAATGTCCCTTCAGGGAAGCCCACATATCAGTAAGTTAGTAAGAATACCCTGAGCTGAAAGAGTCGTGGGACCATATTTCTACCTTCCAATAAAGGGGCAGAACTGTTGTCAGCCGGGAGTACAGTCAGAAAGTGACTCATCTAGCCTAAAGGAGCATCTATAACTGCCCGTTAGAAAAGTTAGAGAATACAGAAGGGTGGAACAAAGAGGCAACTGGCCAGAGACCTCACAGAGTTCAGGTTCCAGTGAGACACAGGCAGAGCGCCCTTCCCAGAGTCACAGTAATTGGTGGCTGTAATGTCTCTAGTGGCAGGCATTTTCCCGAGTATCTTGCAGGGACCTGAAGCTTCCTTGGTGTGGTGGTTGATTAAGGGTGTCAGAGTGAACTTGGAGTATGTTCTGACGCCTAGAAACACCTAGCAAGGGCCCTCATATAATGACTGATCATCCCAAGGAGGATTTATGTGTGACAGAAACAGCACAGAAGACTCGCTGGGGATCTGGACGATTTCTGTGATGTGAGAGGGAGGCAAGCTAGACACTGCCAGAGCAGAGGAGACACTCGCTTCAAGTGTTCCACTAATTCCTTAGTTGGTAAATGACTTGCTTCCTTAATGAGGAAGGAAACTAATGTGAGAAATCTATTGTGGAAAATATGTTATTTATAATATTTAATTTTGCTTGTGCTAAACGAATTGTGGAACATGAAGTCTTCTCAATCTATAACCTAGGTCCATTTTGTTAACATATCTTTTGGTTATGAATCCTTTCTGGTATACAGACATATGGATATGATATAGAGATATATATGGAGAAAGAGATAGATACATATATAAATATTAATATACACATAGGTGTGGATATAGATATGGATGTACAAATGGATATGAAAATGGAGATAGAGATGTTTGAACTAGGGAGGAGCTGCCTGACTTTTGCAAGATGGATTCAGGTACCTCGGGACACTTAAAAATAGGTACATAGTACTGTCAAAATGTTTACTTCATATTATGAATATTTACAAATAAAATAACACATGATTCCTGAGATTTATTCTGAAATATTATGGGAGAGAAAATAGGTGGGCACAGGGTCAGTCAAAACTAGCTAGTTATGAGTTGATCATTGTCAAAACCAAGGGATGGATATAGAGGTGCTGATTTTTTTTTAATAAGTGATTTTTTTTTATTTTTTATAAACATATAATGTATTTTTATCCCCAGGGGTACAGGTCTGTGAAACGCCAGGTTTACACACTTCCCAGCACTCACCATAGCACATACCGTCCCCAATGTCCATAACTCCACCCCCCTCTTCCAACCCCCCTCCCCCCAGCAACCCTCAGTGATTTTTTTTACTACTTTTGCATTCATTGAGATGTTCTTCCACAATTAAAAGTTGTCAAAAAGTGAAAGTTTATTTCTGCCTCAGAGTGCTATATGTTAAAATAGCATTTAATTAGGCACTAAACTGCATAGCTGAGATTATTAAATCAGAGAATGTTCGAAGGGACTGTCAAAGAGAGGAGGGACTGGAAGCCGGATGTTGAAGGTTGAGTACGTTTTGGATAGGCAGAGGAGTTGGGAGGGCATTTTAGGCAAGGGAAAGCAATGAAAAAAGGAAAAGAGATACATCATTGAACAATTTATAATAGTAATGGATGAATAATACAAATATCAAATTAAGGAGATAGTTCTGAACTGTGAAAATCCTTGAGTGCTAAAAGGTTTAATTTCTTACCGGCATAGTAAGAAGTAGGAACCCACTGACAGTGTTTTTTTGTTTTGTTTTGTTTTGTTTTTAAGATTTTATTTATTTATTTGTCAGAGAGAGAGAGAGAGAGAGAGAGAGAGAGTGAGCACAGGCAGACAGAGTGGCAGGCAGAGGCAGAGGGAGAAGCAGGCTACCTGCAGAGCAAGGAGCCTGATGTGGGAGTTGATCCCAGGATGCTGGGATCATGACTTGAGCCGAAGGCAGCCACTTAACCAACTGAGCCACCCAGGTGTCCCCCCACTGACAGTTTTTAAGAAGAGGAATAAAGAGGAAATTTATTTTAGAGATAAATTTTATTTCTATTTACAAAATAAAAATAAATAAATAAAATTGATGTCTATTTATAAAAATGTAAAAATATTTATAAAGAAGTTTATTTTAGAGAAGACTAAACTGTTATAAGACAATGAGGAGTGGACAGCCTACTAGCAGAAAGTCCTGCTAAAAAGCCATTCAATAGCCCAGGGATCATGTAAAAACCAAACAGTTGTGATGGTTGGGAAAGGAATTGTTAGATAAGAGGGAATATTTGAAGCAGGAATGAAATGATGCAGTGACTGTCCAGAGGTGAAGCTTAGGGATGCTCAGAGTACCAAAGTAAAAAGAACATTAAAGATAATTAAATCAAATTTTTATTTACAATAAGGTAATTTTGGCAAGAACTGGGGATTGGATGTAAGGTTTTAAAAGGTGACATGTTCAGGTATTTTTAAAGATACACCTCTATTTAATTTTTCCAAACTGGTGTTTTAGAAAGCCTGATTTTCCTTCCCACTCCATTTTTCATCAAATAGAGAGCAACATCTATAGCCAATATTCTAAACGTATGCTTTATAGAGGTAGGTATTCTGAATAATACAAAAGTAAGTATGCAAGAACAGGGCTACTCTGTTCAAAGTTATACTTTCTCCAGCCTCCAAAACTGTTAGAAATAAATGCCTATTGTTTTTTTTTTTTTAAAGATTTTTTATTTATTTATTTGACAGAGAGAGAGAGCACAAGCAGGCAGAGAGGCAGGCAGAGAGAGAGGAGGAAGCAGGCTCCCTGCTGAGCAGAGAGCCCGATGCGGGGCTCGATCCCAGGACCCTGAGATCATGACCTGAGCCGAAGGCAGCGGCTTAACCCACTGAGCCACCCAGGCGCCCCTAAATGCCTATTGTTTAAGCCAAAAAAACAAAAAGTTATACTTTCCTGTGTAGACAGGAAAAGAAAATCAAATGTACATTATAACACACAACACAATAAGTCAATAGTCATAAAACCCCACTCTCCACTCATTTCATAGGAATGTAAAGAACATCTCAATTCTCCGTTAATGCATCTGTACCTCTATCTGAGTTTATTAAGATGGAGCATAAAAATCAAGAAGCCAGACTAAAAACCAGCATTAAAATGCCCAGGTAAATTCAGTTTGGTATTTGTGGAACTGAGCATATTTTATTCTAATAAGAAGCAGCTTAATGCAGTTCAGGGTCTGAACAAACACAGTCCTACGCAGAGGATAAAGTGTGAGAGTGACAAGATGCCAGCACATTATGACAGTTCCTGTGCTGCCTGACCTGGAGCTTTTATGCATTTTCTAAAAGTGCGTAAAAAGCAAATTTTATCAGTGCTTGCAGCACTTCAACCCTCCATTTTTAGTTTTTATTACCCACAATCCCACGGGCTCTGGTAAAATATCCAACTGAAGTTCATTAGTTAACATTTTAAAAGGACACGATTTTAAGATGCTCCCCCAGGTGTCCTGATTTCAGCAGTTTTGCTTCATATGCCAAGTAGCAGACAAATCACTAGCCCTGAAAACAGCCAACACCACTATTATTATCAACAATGAAATCCACCCACAAATCGAACCAGTGCCAGCCAGCCATTCTGCACTGCTGACAGCATCGTGGGGCTTTCCAACGGTGGGGACGTGGAAAGCAGCTGTGACTTCCCTCAATACATGCAGATGGTAAGGGGTTCGAGTGCTTTCATTGGTGCTCAGCAGGACGGGTCCTGATGGGAAAGTGACTTCCACAGATGTACGCAGTGAGGCAGCGATGCAGCAGTTAGTTCCAGATATTAGTTACAAACTGGTCTTTTCATCTCCCACCTGCTTCTCTGCCTGCGTTTTCTTTCTTACATCATTGCATTACCATCTACCCAATGGTCCAAGCTAGAAACCTCCAGATTGGCTTTATTTCTCTACATTTCCCAAACCCACAGTCAGAAAATCTCCATTCAGTCCCCTCCTCTGCCTCCACGCAACTCCATCCCCTCCATACTTTCGTCCTCCCATTTCCCTCTGGACAGTTACTAGAGGTCTTTTTTTTTTTTTTTTAAGAGTTTTTATTTATTTATTTGACAGAGATCACAAGTAGGCAGAGAGGCAGGCAGAGAGAGAGAGGGGGAAGCAGGCTCCCTGCTGAGCAGAGAACCTGATGTGGGGCTCGATCCCAGAATCCTGGGATCATGACCTGAGCCGAAGCCAGAGGGTTTGACCCACTGAGCCACCCAGGCGCCCTGTTACTAGAGGTCTTAATTAGGCTTATGTTTGGCCATAATTAATTGCCAATACAGGGCTCTATCTTTAATAAATGGTTAGATGACACAGATTTGTTATTAGAAATTTTAAAAAACTATTAATTTAGAAATTAGAAATAAAATTAACAATTGGAATCATTTGGTGATCATTAAGCACCATGTGGTACTTAAATTCAGATTGAATATTCATAGGGCTGATGGATAATTTTTTAAATTAGATATTCCAAATATTCCGAGAAATACTAATTTCTTATATAAAAGTCTACCACTTGGGACGCCTGGGTGGCTCAGTTGGTTGGACGACTGCCTTCGGCTCAGGTCATGATCCTGGAGTCCCGGGATCGAGTCCTGCATCGGGCTCCCGGCTCTGCGGGGAGTCCGCTTCTCTCTCTGACCTTCTCCTCGCTCATGCTCTCTCTCACTGTCTCTCTCTCAAATAAATAAATAAATAAAATCTTTAAAAAAAAAAAACGTCTACCACTATACTGGTAAGTAGCTAAAGGAGGATATAAGGATTCTCTTCTTCTTTAGAGGTATGTCCCAGATTCCCACATTCATCTCTCAGTACACATTTGCAAATGTTAGAAATCTGAGTTCTTAAGAGATTCATATTCAGAAAATTAATATATCATTTTTGATTTTAAATTTCGAGTTTGATATGCACAGGGAGCTATTTCCTTTTCTGCCACAGAAGCAAATTATTTCTCCCAAAACCTGGGCTCAGTGTTTTGGAGAATTTACTCAAATCTAGTCTATGAGCAACAGCTTCCATGGGAGTTCTATTGATTGCCCTGTCCCTCTCCACCAAGGCCACTGTTACCAGCCTTGTTAGGGGGCTGCTGGCCTATTGCTACATGACAAACAGTCACCTTGGAGACACAGCAAGAGCAGCTTCATCCATGCCCTTTTCTTTAGTTCTTCACTTTGAAAGCCACTTAAACTTGAATGTATTATTTAACATGGTGAAAAATGCATTGCTCTTCCAAACCTTCATAGCTCAAATAGGTTTAAAAAGCTCCGGAAACCTTTCTAAAGCTAAAATAACCCTGCCCTTGGAAGAAAGACACACAGTGGTCATATCAGGATTCTCAGCAGTGGGCCTGGATGAGTAAAACAATTAAACAAACAATTTTATGAAACTGGTGGTTTAACCACCCCCCCCCACTCACCCAAGAAGCTTAAAAGGGCCTCATATGTCATAAACCAATTATCTTCCCATTATCCTTGAGAGAAATACAAAATTGCTATAGCCATAGCCTCAAAGGTAGTGTTAAATCCTAGACACACGATAACTGTGGCAAAGAGATGGGAAATAACTGATCCAGCTTAAGGCACAAAGACTAAAATAGAGTTGACCAGATGTCCAATTTCCTGAGAAATGGAATAGAATGACCCAACTGACTGAATTCAGAGATTTCCAATTCAATTAGGTCATTTAAACAAGACCTAAAGAATGTTTATGTAATGTTTCAAAACACCTTGTTAGCTATAGACTTGAAGCACAGATGGGAAGAAAGAAAGGGGTGTGGTGTCTCTGCATTACACCAGCTTCTCTTTTCTGTGTGATTCTGGGCCAGGGCTGACCACCAGGGAAATCTGTGGGAGTAACGGACTCTAGAAGTGAGTCAGAAGTTTTGTCTAACTTGGCAGGTCAGAGCAGTGTCGGAGGCTGGTGCAGTTTATGCACATTGTTGGAGATATTCTGGTTCACCTTGTTGGCTTATAGCTGATCTCTTCCCTGGGCTTTTCTAACTCCTGGGCCAAGTGCATTTGTAGGGTTCTAAGAGTGTTACCTTCTTCCGCATTCCCATGCATCATCAAAATTATAGGACTCAAATGGAGGTGGTGACAGACCAACTCAGTTTCCAGCTTATCCTCCCAAGATTCTAGTTTGCCCTTGCTCTCCTCCACTTCATATTCATCTCTCCTTTCCCACTGCACACTCATTTCAGGCTGAGCACCAGATGCAAAAGCAACAGGCATAAATAAATTATTTAACCAACCTCCACACCTGTACAATGTCAAGTCCCTCTAATAAATTGCTTGTTCTGTCTCATTCCTGATGGTTTTGCTGTTCTGACCAAGTCCTGGGTGACACAGAAGGGATGAAAGGCCCTGTGACAGGTGCATTCCTATACACTGTTTGATTAAAATCTCACAAAACTTTATTTTAGGTAAATGGTAAGGAAAAAAAATAGATGAAGTGCCTAAAACCACAGAAGTTTCTATGGCATTAAATTCAAAATCTGTATATTTTCTTTGTGTCACATAGCTTGATGAAGTCTCCTTCTTCCCATTCAAAGCATATTAAACATTGAGCTCAAGAATTTTGGTGACAACGTAAAGCATTTAGAGCAAAGAGGCAAGCTAGAATGGTAGGGCCAGAAGGAAACAAATGGACTAATATGCAGCAGAGCTGAGACACAGGAGGTAAATGTAAACTTAAGGGTCTGGAAATAAGGTCTTACTTTTTAGGCACCAAAGACTCAACAGTAAGATTTTCCAGGAAGCCAACTCTTTACAGCATAGAGAAAGACTTAAAATTTGGGCAAATAAAAAACCAGAAAAGAACCAGAGGATGCCAAGTCCAGAGGTTAACCAACACAGAGGGTCTAGACATTTAGAAACCAGGAGATCAGCTTATGAGCACCTATTTTACATAAGGTAAATTTGGGAGCCATGTAACTCAAAGAACAGAGAGAAGTTTAGAGAAAAAAAAAAAAAAAAGCAAACCCATAGTTGAGAACCAGACTGCAGGAACTGAAGGAACTGGAAAAATGTCCAGGAGGACAGATTCAGAGAATGGTCTTTTACACAAGGTCTGGGCTTTCTGGAGCCCATCTTGTTCCAAGCCCATACCTGATAATGAGAGTTAGGTACAAGGAGCAAGATGAAGAGCCAGTTGGTCATGAGGATTCAAGCTCAAAGCCAGGTTAGAGGCAAATCAGGGTTGCCTATTGATATCAGCCATCAAAGCATTTGCCTTGAGATTCTGTCCCTCTTGCCAGAAGACAGGTTGGGGCCACCAGTGCTGTACCATGAAGTCAGGTGAGGTTCCTACAGCTAGGAGGAGTCGTGGAAGCAGAAGTGGGTGACAAACTGCGAGGCCTGAGAAACAACTGGGTGTGACCAGAAGTATAAACTATAAATAAAATCCTAAAATTCAAAATGGATAATTATTAAGTGGTTTACCTGAATTTTATTTATGTATAAATACATACTTATTATGTATGTAATTATACATATACATATACATAATTATTATATATTTAATACTTGTATACATGTGACATACATCATATAGGGAGATTACATATGCATTCCCTATTTATGTAAAGAAGCTATTTGACCCCATTTTCATGACAATTATATTTAGTAGAGTTGAGTCTAGATTAAACTCTGTTCAGAGATTAACTGAAGGTTCTCAAATCAAAGAACTATTCCTTTTTCCTAGAATGCTTACACTGGGGTAAAAATAATTTTATAGACATTATTTTCATAAGTACTACTTTTCCTTCATGTAGTTACAGAGATCAATTATCTCATATTAAGTTGTGTTTTTCCAGTTTCTTGAAACTTTGTATTTTTTTGCCACAGACATGTAGGTAAATAATTATTTTGACTAAACATGGCTTTGAGGTTATAATACTTCTGTAATTCACACAATGGGAATGCAAAACTAATAAGTCCATAAATGTGCTATATAGCTCCTGCCGCCCTCTCCCCATACACAAACTTTTACGGGTACATATGCATGTGTGCGTGTGCGTGTGTGTAGATGGATGATAGATAGATCAACAGATCATTCGGTCTTGAACACAAGAGAACTCTCACACAGCTACCTTTATAGTATGAAAGGAAATGATTGAAAGCAGTAATGGCAGCTTTCTGGCTTTTTAGATTTTTAGATCCATTGCTTAACAATAAAAACTTCCGTAAATATAGATCTTAACAACTCAGCAAATAAAAAATCCTAGTCCACAACATGATAAAGTTTGCAAAAGGAATTGACATCAGTATTATTGGCCTAGGTCCCATTTTGGTAATGATTCATTTTAATATCCTCTGTCTTGCTAAATTATTACACTACTTTTATTCACTCACTGTGTCCTAACCAGCAAGAAAGCTATTAACATGATATTCATGCATGTTCCTTTCTCTAGATATTCTATTTTCTGTTCCCCTTCACTAGAGATAACAGCTTTAAAATGAATATTAGATCATTATACTTTTGTCTATGTATAATTGTAATCCATTTAATCCTGACCAGGAAAACCTCTTCTCTAGTTGAGCTATGAGCAGAGAGCAATTTCCAGGTTTCTCAGTCCTGAAGCTTGGTGTAACAGTAGAGAATTGGCCTAAAATGATTTCTAGAGGAAATGTGGAGATAAATCACATCGTGGCCAGCATAATCCATTATCCTCAGACTGGCTGGTAGATCAGACAGAAGTATTGTTCTCACAGCGAGTTTCAGAAAGAAACATTTATAGTAAAAGTTCTCATTCCCATGAAGATCGTTTATATTACAATTTGAAAGAAATATGTGCGTGTGTGTTGTGGGGGGGTGTTGGTGACTAGCTGCTATGCACCAAAAAGTACTCATCTGACCTAAATCAATTTCAGTTATGTAAGAGGTGCTAATTTAAGCTACTAGGTGTATTCTACAAGCTGGGTGGTACCAAGACCAGTGCTTGAGAGAGTTCTTCCCTGGTGCAGCATTAAGGGGATGCTTTGACTCTACAAAATTGAAAAGAATAATAAAACTAAATAAAAAGTAGTCTGCAGGGGCGCCTGGGTGGCTCAGTGGGTTAAAGCCTCTGCTTTCGGCTCAGGTCATGATCCCAGGGTCCTGGGATCGAGCCCCACATCGGGTTCCCTGCTCGACGGGGAGCCTGCTTCCCTCTCTCTCTCTCTCTGCCTGCCTCTCTGCCTACTTGTAATCTCTGTCAAATAAATAAATAAAATCTTAAAAAAAAAAAAAGTAGTCTGCATTTTTTTTTATTTTTTTTTAAGATTTTATTTATTTATTTGACAGAGAGATCACAAGTAGGCAGAGAGGCAGGCAGTGTAGTCTGCATTTTATTAGCACCATTAATTGGCAATTCCTAAAACATCGATGATAAATATATGTCTCACAAGGTCTTTTTGTTCATCTAATGAAGCCCAGAGAAGAAGGTGGAGAGCTGCCTACTCACCCAAACCCTTGATAGAATGCTGATTGAGTGGAACCAAGAAATCCAAATGAGTTATGACCTCTGTAATTTTCATCTCCATCCCTTTCATCTCCATCTCAGCTTGATGTCTTTCCATTTTTTTTTTTTTTTTCTGGAGCAGAATATATACTTAGTCACTAATAAGAACTAGGCTTCGAAAAACAACTGTGTTTTTTTATTAAAGATTAATTATCAGCTTTGAATGAGGGTATAAAAATGCTGGGCAGGGAGCACCTGGGTGGCTCAGTGGGTTAAGCCTCTGCCTTTGGCTCAGGTCATGATCCCAGGGTCCTGGGATCAAGCCCCACATCGGGCTGTCTGCTCCGTAGGGAGCCTGCTTCTCTCCCTCTCTCTCTGTCTGCCTCTCTACCTACTTGTGATCTCTGTCAAATAAATACTATAAAAAAAAATGCTGGGCATTCCTGCCACACAAAGAATATAAAAATAGAGCCAATGTAAGGTTCAGAAGTTTTTCACTTTGTTTTTGATGTTGCTTTATTTCATGATAAGTAATCTGTAAATACAGCCACTGTTGGTAGCCTCAGAGATAAGCATGGCTACTAGGATAATCCCAAAGCATTTCATTTATATTTACACATACATTTGTGTATAGGAGTGTGTGATATTTTAGGAAAAAACAAAATTCAAATGGGAGTCATGATCATCATTAAATAGAGCAAAACTTTCTTTTATTTGGACCCTTTCTTTCATTTTCTGTGCTCCCTATTTCTATACATGAGTAGAACAAGTAGAGAGATGATAAAAAGTCTTCTTAAAAAGGATCTTTTCTCATGTACCACTCAAGGTTCAGCATATTGACTTAGTGTTTATAGCAAATGCCATCTTTAACCTTCATTTTTCACTAATAAAACAAATCAATAGGCGGTAAAGAAATACCTCACCAAAGGTGAACTAGCACACTCCTGGTAGATAATATGCCATGGAGATCATATTTGCAGATATTAAAAACACAGCAAGGAGAATGACACTTTCTACTCACAGTCTAGCACGTTTTTTAATAGTCACTATTTTTAGAGTAATGTCTCTCTCTCGGTGACAATGGAAAGAGATTTACATATTAATCTGTCTTTAGACCAAATTTGGATAAATAATTCAACTGAAAGTTTGTTTAGGTTTCAACCTTGTCACATTTAATCATCACAAGAGCAAATATTATGAGAGAAGATTTGAGGTTACTTAAAATTTTTTCACTTAGAAAATATTTCCCTGTGTATTTTCTTGCATTTCTCTCATTTTTTCTTATCTCTTGGCATTACACCAGCCCAATAGGAGAAGCATCCTACCCAATTACATAGGATTCCTTATGCAATGCTAGTGTCCAATTAATAGTAAGGGCATTCCCATGCCAAAATGATACTTGCAGAGTTCACAGGTTACCATCCATTGAGCAAGTTGAACCGATCCTGGACTGTGCTTCTCCTTTTGTCTCCTGCTGCTGCCTTTCCTTGTCTGACCTCACATACCTTCTGTTTACCTTCCTAGTACATATACACATAAAATGTGGTGCTTCTTTTCAAAGCCCCCTGGTATTTCACAGCTGCCTCTTATTCCTCACTATAGTTTCTCCTTGTTGAAAACTCATTATTTCAAGGTAGTATATCCTAAACTATTAGGTTTTAATAACTTCCATAGATTGGGTACAAATATCACTGGTACAACTAATATCCAAAAATACTTCATGTCTAAGAATACAGAGAAAACAAACCTGTCTAAATAACATTAGGTATTCAAAATGGGAAAAGGCAAGTTTCTTTAAAGCAAAATGTGAACCCAGGTAATTAGTGCTATTTTATGTGCAATTTGTTGAATATTTATAAATATCATTGGAGAGGAGATAATCTTAGAGAAGTTATAGAAGACTCTGAAGTTAGACTGGCATTGTACTATCTGTACACAGAGAGTGTACAGATATACAAATAGTGTATACTGCGCAGATAGTGTACAGATACAGTACAATGTACTATCTATACACAGTACACTGTACAATGTACTATCATTGCACTAGCTAGACAACCTTGAAGAAGTGACTGATCACCTCTGTGCCTGTTTTCTCTTCTATAAAAGTAGGATTACTGTAAGGTAGGGTTATTGTAAGCATTAAATTGGTTAATATTTATAAAGCACTAAAAATAGCACCAGGCATATATATAAATACTGTCCTGATACAGTGTGAGTCTTCCTCTCATAAAGTCAATAGACAGATAGCAAAGAAGTTACTACTTCTTTCAGTGAGGATCATGGTCATTATCATAGAGGAATGGACTTAGGACAATTAGAATGAGAGATTACCAGTGCTCGTAAGACCAACTTCATTCTAATACTTCATATAAAAGAAAATGGGAGTTGATTCAGAGTAATAGCCATGGGATCAAATCAGGGGCAGCATCAAGACATGGTGAAGAGTCTGTAGAATGTGCCAACTGGCTGAATATGTGACGTTAGAGAGCAAGAGGAATTCGCAGTAACAAGATACTAGCCTCAGCATCAGAGAGAAGGAGTATCTCTTAAGGGCACAAAGCACTATGGGGTTTTGGGCTGGGTAATGGGATGCTTGGAAATTTATCAGCAGGTACCAGAACTATTACAATAGCCAGGAGTTTGGGGTCAAGGACATGTGATAGGGAGGAGAATGCCAAGATCAAGGCAGAGATACAGGCAGGTGACCAAATCCAGGACTCAGACATAAGGAATGAGAAAGTTGAAATAAGGAAGGAAAGTCCTCGTCTGGGAAAATTAACTAGAGCACAAGGTCAGGGAAAATCTCAGATGACCACTATCTGTCTCCCAAGGCATTAGATTAAAGCCTTCCAAATCTCTTTTGCCAAAGGCCAAAATGTATCCTAGTTGTTAGGAAGTCATCATCATAATGTAGGAGTCAACTAAGAAGGAAAGAAGAATGTAGGTTCAGAAAATAGAAGTTTGCTACCTTAAAGTCCTGGAGAGGAACTGAAGAACTCAAAGAGAAGGCTGTTTCTACATTTTTTGATGATCCCGTGTAGAGGGATTCCAAGTGCAAATGGAGAGAGAGAAACAAAATTATCAGTCACAACTTATAAACAACTACTTTGAAGCATGCAAAGGTCATCGATTAAAAAGTGTCTGGAAATTCACAGGATTAAGCTAAGAAAGGGGCCAGAACATATTCAGATGCCTCATATAGATACACAGAGATTTGATAAATTGAACTTAGATCTTTGAGCTTAAGAAGAAATATAGTATCACACATATATATATATTAATATATATTACTAAGACCCAGCAACAAATCCATAGCCGTGGAAAACTACATCCTGCTCAAAATAAGCATAAATTTTTCCTTGTTTTGTCTGATTTGGTTTGGTTTAGTTTTCAGAAAGGATATAAGAGATGTTCTCTATTAAGAAGGCATACATTTCTGTATATTGACATAGATTTCTACATGGATACTAAGCCTTGGACTGATGGCCCAATGAATATGAAGAGGAGGAGGAGCTTCCGGGAGAACCAAAAATATACTTTGCTTACTTAATAGTCCCTACTGGGCACAGGTCTGGTGAAGAGGCCACACAGGTAGCCAACTGAGCGGACAGAAGGTGGAGTGTGGCCTTACTCTTTGGTCTTGAGTAAGCATATTAGAATCATGGTGGTAAGCAGTTGTGTGGTCAATAAAGCCTGCATCTTTAAGCTTCCAGATAGCCTCGTTGCTCATGAAGGAATATTTAACAACAGACTGTTTTGGTTGCCACCTGACTTCTTCGACATAATTACTGAGAATATAGATCTGAATAAGAGATATCGGTAACTCTCAACCACAAAAGTAAACATATGATTCATCTATTGCAAAATTATAGTGGACAATGGTTTCAACCACAAATCAAAGATCAATGTCACATGGGTACAGTGTGGTGAGGCCTGCCCCTTGGTATTGATCGATTCTCTGAGCCACAGCCCCACGCACAGATGATAATTACCATCAGTCATACTGGCAAAGAAAGGGCCACAGCATCTCTCTTCCACATGTCAACTTGCAGCAAGACACTGTCATTTAGGATAATTCCATAATTTTAGCTCTGTAATTCAGCCTTAGCTATTTGTAGGTAAATAAGAATATAAAGTGACACTAAAAATAGTGTCTGTTATGTTATCTACTGTACTCATAAATGTTTTTAACAGTGAATTGTAACCATGATAATTATTGAAAATAAAAGAATATAGTTTTTTATTATTATTATGTTAGTCACCATACAGGACATCATTAGATTTTGATACAGTGTTCCAAGATGCATTGTTTACCTATAACACTGCTCCATCCAATACATGCCCTCCTTAATACCCATCACTGCACCAACCTATCCACCCTCCCCCCTCTCCCTCCCCTCTAAAACGCTCAGTTTGTTTCTCGGAGTCCACAGTCTCTCATGGTTCATCTCCCCTCTGATTGCCCCCCTTCATTTTTCCCTTCCTTCTCCTATTGTCCTCCGTGCTATTTCTTATTTTCCATAAGTAAGTGAAACCATATGATAATTGACTCTCTCTGCTTGACTTATTTCACTCAGCATAATCTCCTCCAGTCCTATCCATGTTGATGCAAAAGTTGGGTATTGATCATTTCAGATGTCTGAGTAATATTCCATCATATATATGGACCACATCTTCTTTATCCATTTGTCTGTTGAAGGGCTCCAATGTTCATAGCATCAATGTCCACAATAGCCAAATTGTGGAAAGAATGGAGATGCCCTTCAAAAGAATATAGTTTTTACAACATTCTATAATTCTGATAAAACATTTCCCAAAAGAGTCATATTACTAGAGTGCATATATATGTGACTGTCTGTAGCACTCTTAAAATTTCTGGAATAAATCAGATAAAAATAAATAAATAAATAAATAAAATAACAAAAATAAAATAAAATAAAAATAAATCAGATAAAAGTCAGATAAAACCATTGCTGAAACAATTTAAAGTCTTTAAGCAAACTATGTAACTTCCCACCAGAATAAATAACAACACAAATTTTCCGTCTTTAGAAAAGTATATTTCTCCAGTGTCTTAGAAAATGTATTTAAATTACCCAGTTTCCAACTGTCTCATGTATTCAATGAAAGAGAAATCCTTTATATATTTGTGTCTCCCACTATACCAAGCGTTGCCTGTACAGAGGACCAATAAACATGTATTGGTTGATGAATTAAAAATAACAACATGAAATGAAACAGAATGAAAAAATGAAACAGAACACTGCTGGATTATCATCCACCTTTTATCGAAAATAAAGATGTAACAACTGTCAAGCATATGAAAACTTCAAAGGATTACCACAAACCTCCATTTGTAAACAATGGTGTTACAGCATGAATCATTAAAAACAAAACAAAACTGTGTGTACTAGGTTCTCTAGTAGGATTAGTCTCCTAAATGTTCCTCATGCCACTGCTGTCAGATTCAGCCACTAAACCTCATTCCTTTCTTTCCCTTCAGTACCAGTTGTTTTCTTCTTCCCCCAGTTGTTTTTGGACAAATAGGATAAATAGCCTTGCCTCTTTTTTTCCCACTATCTTTTTACCTCTTAACCCTTTGCAGTCTGTCTGCCATTACTTCTGTACTGAATCTACTATCTCAAAGGTTCTACTTTCCAAATCTATTGGTAATTCCTCTTATGACCCTAGAAACCAAGTTGGCCATCTTCCTGTGAATTCTAGCCACATTGTATGTCTTCAGTTGTCCTTCTTCCTCTGTCTTCTTTGCTAGTTCCTCATTTTCTTTTTGACCCTGACAGTCATCATGAGAACACCTGACAAATATTGATGATCATCACTACAATAATGACTAGTGAAAATTCCTTACCACAAGCTAGGTACTAGTATCCAATCATTTTATCTTCATAAAAACCCAATGAGGCAGGCATTAGTGTCGTACCCATAATAAAACTGAGACACACTGAGCTTAATTAACCTGTTGACACCCATTAATAACTGACCAATAAGGAGTTGGCCCTACAAATACCCACAAAACTGGTCTACATTATCATTTCCAGCCCCTTTCATATAGTCTCACGTGTACATGCAAACAAGGAATCATGGAACACTACATCAAAAACTAATGATGGAGGGCTTCTGGGTGGCTCAGTCAGTTAAGCGTCTGCATCTGGCTCAGGTCATGATCCCAGGGTCTGGGGATGGAGCCCCACATCAGGCTCCCTGCTCAGTGGGAAGCCTGCTTCTCCCTCTCTTACTACTCCCTGCTTGTGTTCCCTCTCTCGCTCTCTCTCTGTCAAATAAATAAATAAGATCTTTAAAAAAAAAACAAACAAACAAAAACAAAAAACTAATGATGTACTGTATGGCGATTAATATAATAAAAAAAAGATAATCTCTCTTATAAAGTTTTTAATTTAGCTTATCAAAAAAATGAACTTTTGGGGTGCCTGGGTGGCTCAGTGGGTTAAGCTTCTGCCTTCGGCTCAGGTCATGATCCCAGGGCCCTGGGATCGAGCCCCGCATCAGGCTCTCTGCTCCGCAGGGAGCCTGCTTCCTCCTCTCGCTCTGCCTGCCTCTCTGCCTACTTGTGATCTCTGTCTGCCAAATAAATAATAAAAAAGTATTAAAAAAAATGAACTTTTTGTATTCACACAAACACAGTCCCTGATGAGTTTGTCTGCCTGACTTTGATGTAATAGTGATGCAGATATTTATTTATTTATTTATTTATTTTTAAAGATTTTATTTATTTGTCAGAGAGAGAGGGAGAGAGAGCAAGCACAGGCAGACAGAATGGCAGGCAGAGGCAGAGGGAGAAGCAGGCTCCAGCTGAGCAAGGAGCCCGACGCGGGACCCAATCCCAGGACGCTGGAATCATGACCTGAGCCGAAGGCAGCTGCCTAACCAACTGAGCCACCCAGGTGTCCCGTGATGCAGATATTTAATCACCAAGTCCAAAACCTTTGACTCCAAAGGCCCTCTCATCCAGGTCTATTCTCTTTTCATCATTACATTCCTATTAAAACATTTGCTTATTTCTTTGACTTCATTTTTCATTGCCTCTGATTCTCTTTACACATACAGTGAAATTCATTGTCCTATAACACAACCTTAACCATGTCACTTTCTTGCTTGCACCTTCAGTGGTTCACCATTTTCTTAATAGATTCAGAACACATTCTATTTAGTAAAGCATTCAAGGCCCTCCTTATTTTAGCCTTCTTAAGCTTTATGCACTCCTCTGTAATATATGTATGATGTGGTCAAGCCATTCCCCTCAATTCATGCCATCATTTCCCATATGAACCTCTGTTTGTACCTTATCTGTCTGCACTTTTCCCCAGTGCTTCCATACCATCTCCATTGAAGTTCTAGCCACTGGATTCCAGGGTCACCTTCTTCTCTTGAACTCCAAACATACTTCATAGTTCTTTTATAGCACTTGCTATGTCATACCTTAAATAATGGCTACTTATTTTAAACTCCCCCAATAAAAAGTGGTTTAGCATTTCACAAATAATAGATTTCGATTAAGTACGTTTGAGATTCAGGTATAGATTTATGGGGAGATCGGTGAAAATTTTATCTGCAGACTAACAGCTAATTTAGTGAAGACCTTTCCTTTAGCACAGCTCTGTAAACTCATTAAGTGAAATTAGCTATGTGTCTTGCACACTGAGGAAAAGGATGGTTTTACCAAGTAGTTTCTTAATTGAAGCATTCAGTTATTTCACATACTACTTTGGAATATTAAGCATAAAATAGCATCGTAAAAATTTTACTAGGAATCTGTATTGGAAATCATCTCCCAAAATTCATTCTTCAACTTCTATTTAGCAAAGGTATCCCAGTATATTTGGCCAGCCATATTGCCACCCTGCTAAAACTCAACATGTCCCAGTCATTCACAACTATAGTTGGATCTCTAAGTCTTGGCCCATGAAAGGTAATCAGAAGTGTTTTGTGGTATTTCTTAAAGTCTCCTTAAAAGTTTGAGACATTTGAAATGCAGATGAAATGGATGGGGCTCCAGTAGTGAATAGAAATAGAAAAAAAAATGATTTTTAAAAACACAAAATATTGATTTGTTGCCCATCTCTATTTAGAAAAATGATAATTATGAACATTCTAAGATAAAACTTGATGTGTTAATTATTTTGAAGATGATTATCTATAAATGCACAACTACAAAACAATATAATAGGAGTTTGCATTTGTAATTAACACAGAGTTGCCGGTTATCTTGAAGCTATTTGCAATAGAGAAATAGGATGATCAGAGAGGTGGGTTTGTCCCAACATTACTGAGAAAGATTTTTCAAGAAATTTTAATGAGAGAGATTTTCAAGGAATATAAAATAATGCCCAATGAAGATTACTGTCATATTCTTTTTTTTTTTAAGATTTTATTTGTTTGTCAGATAGAGATCACAAGTAGACAGAGAGGCAGACAGAGGGAGGGGGAAACAGGCTCCCTGCTGAGCAGAGAGCCCATCATGGGGCTTGATCCCAGGACCCTGAGATCATGACCTGAGCCGAAGGCAGAGGCTGAACCCACTGAGCCACTTAGCATCCCTACTGTCATATTCTTTACAGCATTTCATGCTCAACCTATACTCACAACTATATTTAGCTTACTAGTACTTATCAAAATTCACCACTACAAGAGATAGACTATAACTTCAAGTCCTCTCATGTGTTAGATGTCATCGTGTCTTATCCATTATAAATTACCTTGAAATCTAATAATATTTAAACTGAGACAATTTTGGAGTCTTTTTTTAAGATTTTTATTTATATTTGAGAGAGAGCATGTGTGAGCACATGCACACAAGGTTGGAAAGTAGGGGCAGAGGGAGAAGCAGACTCCCCACTGAGCAGGGAGCCCTGTGTAAGACTGGATCCCAGGACCCTGGGATCATGACCACAGACAAAGGCAGATGCTTAACCAACTGAACCACCCAGGCGCCCCCAGTCTGAGGTCTTTTAAATTCATTTTCTTAAGGAAAACTGTGGAAAGAACCAAGATGCCCTTCAACGGACGAATGGATAAGGAAGATGTGGTCCATATACGCTATGGAGTATTATACCTCCATCAGAAAGGATGAATACCCAACTTTTATAGCAACATGGATGGGACTGGAAGAGATTATGCTGAGTGAAATAAGTCAAGCAGAGAGAGTCAATTATCATATGGTTTCACTGATTTGTGGAGCATAACAAACAGCATGGAGGACAAGGGGAGTTAGAGAGAAGGGAGTTGAGGAACATTGGAAGGGGAGGTGAACCATGAGAGACTATGGACTCTGAAAAACAATCTGAGGGTTTTGAAGGGGCAGGGGGTGGGAGGTTGGGGGAACCAGGTGGTGGGTATTGGAGAGGGCATGGATTGCATGGAGCACTGGGTGTTGTGCAAAAACAATGAATACTGTTACACTGAAAATAAATTTAAAAAATTTTTAAAAAAACAACTTCATATTAAAATGACCTTCCCCAAAAAGGAAAAATGGGTCATATTTTTAATTTCTTTCAAGGATGTGGCTCTGATAAATCAGGGGACCTTTATCCAAATGTAATCACTAAAGCTCACCTGTGTTCATCATATCAAACTCTTTTTTGTGCAGTTCTAACTATGGAGTCTGAAAATGCTCCTGTAAAACTTGTTGTCATGACAACAAAATCCCCTAAGAAATGATGCAACTCCTTGTGTGAGGGAAGCATTCATGACCAGATTTAACAGAAAGATGCTTCAACCACCCACTACAGCCCCACTTTTTAGCTTGTCTATTGTTTGCTTATATTTTTTTAACACTTAACAAAATTTCCACCCTACATAGCTCTTAATAAATATGCTTAAAGTAGCAGTTGTGTTTGTTTTTACCACTGTTACTTACAGTGAGTAAGCAAAGGGATGACTAAAATTTGTCAAGCCTTAGGAATTATTTAGAAATATTTTTCTTGATCATTCATCTTTGCTTTGATTTGAAGAAGCTCCTTTAAACATCCTCCAATAGATTTCTCTATAAAGGAGATGTTTGATAACTCTGGGGAAGGTGAATTTATGAAAAGGTATAGATCTGTTGTTTAACAAAAATGAGAAAATAAAAAGTGAAAAAGTAAAAATAATAATTTTAAATAAAGCATATTTGTTTTTGTCTTAAAAATAAAAAATTTCAAAACCAGTTCCAAAAAAACACTTTCTGCTATTAGATATTTTTTAAATCTTAGAATTTAGACTATAAAATGGGATTAAAATTCTAACTTCAAAATGTAAAATATGAGCAATACCTTCCAATTTGGGGGAAAAGTAAGAAAAAGAAACTAAGAGAAGCTTTCTTTGGTCTGTAGCTTTCTTATCCAGTGTGTCACATTACTTTCTTAATTTTCTTCTTAGATATGAAGAGGTCTTTCTCATTGTGCTTATAAACAATCTCTTCAGTTCCTTCTTACAACTGTTTAGAGAGTTTGAGGGGCACCTGGGTGGCTCAGTCGGTTAAGCACTCTACTGTTGATTTCAGCTGCTTAGGTAGTGATCTCAGGGTCGTGAGATCCAGACCTGCCTTGGGCTCTGCACTCAGCAGGGAGTCTGCTTGATATTCTCCCTCCCCCTTTCCCCCACCCACCATTCTCTCTCTCTCCCAAATAAATAAGTAAATAAATCTTTTTTTTAAAAAGGGTTTGATACAAGGGTTTGATAACCTAGCTTTACCTTTGATTTTGCCAAGTTAGACTCCTCACGGTTTCCCCAAAGATGGCCTTAACCACCCAGTGTCTTCTTTCATCTCTGTTTTAGCCAGTGCTACAAGGAAAGAAAAGGAATAAAAGGCACATAATTTAGAAAGAAAGAAGTAAAACTATTCCTATTTGCAGATGATATTATAGTCTACATAGAAAATCCCAAGAACACTACAAAAACACTCCTAGAACTAGTAAGTTCAAAAAGGTCACACAGCACAAGATAAACATACAAATAAATTATACTTCTGTATAATGGCAACACACTTGTAGAAACCAAATTAAAAATGTAATACCATTTATAATTACTATAGGTACATTTATATCTTCAATATAACTTATATTTGTATCCTGAAAACAACAGAATGCTAATAAAATATATTTTAAAAATCTTTAAATAGAGAGAATTAGTCATGGATTAAAAGACTCAACATAGTAAGGGTGTTAATTGTCCTGAAATTTGTATACAGGTTTAATGTAATTTCTATCAAAATCTCAATGAGAGTTTCTATAGATAGATGTAGACAAAATTATTATAAAATTTACATGGGAAAGCAAAGGAACTAGTATAGCTATGAGTAATTTTAAAAAATAAGAGGGGTGCTTGGGTGGCTCAGTCTGCTGAGCATGTAACTTTTGATCTCAGCTCAGGTCTTGAACTCAGAATCGTGAGTTCAAGCATTGGGCTCCACACTGGACATGGAGCCTACTTATAAATAGAGATGATAGATAGATAGATAGATGATAGATAGATAGATAGATAGATAGATAGATAGATAAGAATTATTCTACCCAATTTCAAGACTTAATACATAGCTCCAGGGGCGCCTGGGTGGCTCAGTGGGTTAAGCCGCTGCCTTCGGCTCAGGTCATGATCTCAGGGTCCTATGATCGAGCCCTGCATCGGGCTCTCTGCTCAGCAGGGAGCCTGCTTCCCTTCCTCTCTCTCTACCTGCCTCTCTGCCTACTTGTGATCTCTCTCTGTCAAATAAATAAATAAAATCTTTAAAAAAAATACATAGCTCCAATCAGGATCATATGGCATTGTAGAACAACAGACACATAAATAAATGGAACAGATTAGTATGACCAGCTGATTTTTTCAAAGATGCAGATACAATTCAGTGGAGTAAGAATACTCTTTTCCACAAATAGTTCTGGAACAATTGAACATCTATGAACAAAAAAGTAATGGTCAACCTAAGTCTCATAGTTTCTACAAAAACTAATTCATTGAGTTATAGAGTTAAGTCTTAAACACAAAAGTCTGAAACTTTTAGATGACAGAAGAAAAACTTCAGAACCTGGATTTAATGAGTAGTTTTAGATATAATTTGAAAAGTATTATTTTAAAAACATCTCTAAATTGGACTTCATCATAATTAAATACTTTTGCCTTACCAAAGACCCCATCGAGAGGATGTCCATATATTTTATGGATTGGGAGAAAAACTTTGCAAACCACACATCCTCCAAAGGACTCATATTTAGAGCATTTAACTAATTCTCAGAACTCTACATTAAAAAAACAATTCAATAAAATAAGTGACAAATACATTCAGAGACATTTCCTTGGAAATGATATACTGATGACAAATGAGCACATAAAAACCTGTTCAACATCACTGGCCATTAGGGAAATGCAAATTAAACCCACCATGAGATATCATTATTCACCTATTAGATTAGCTCAAGAGAAAACAGTGACAATATCAAATACTGGCAAGGATTCAGAGACACTGGATCTTGCCCCATTGCTAGTAGGAGTGTCACATCATACAGTCAGTCTGAAAAATACATTGGCAGTTTCTTAAAATATTAAACATACCTTACTATATGATTCAGGAATTTGTACTCTTGAACATTTATCTAAACAAATGAAACTAGTGTTCCCACAAAAACCTGTACCCCATTATTTGAAGCAGCCTTATTTGTAATAGCCTACAACTGGAAGCAACTTAAAATGCCCCTCAATGGTGGAACAAACTGGTACATTCAGATCATGAGACACTCTACAAAAATAAAAAGGGATAAGCTATTAATGCATACAATGACTTGGATGGTTCTCAAGGGCATGAGGCTGAATGAAAAATGACAACCTCATAAGGTTTTGTGCTAGGTGAATTTATTCACAAGACATTTTAAAATAAAAATATAGGGATGGAAAACAAAGTAGCAGTTGCCAGCAACTGGGGATAGTCTGGGATGACAGGGAGGAGGATGGGACTAAACGGAACCTGCAAAAGGGAGATTTTTGTAGTCATGGGATAGTTCTGTATTTTGATTGCTACCGTGGCTATAAAACTACCCAGAAGATAAGATGACTCAGAAATATAAGCACAGACTGTGCCAGTGCCAAATTCCTAGTTTGGATATAGGATTATAATTAGGTAAAATTTATCCATTAGGGAAAGCTTGGTGAAGGATACACAGGACTTCTCTGTAATACCTTACAACTGCTTGTGATTCTATAATTATTAAAAAATAAATTTTAATAAATTTAATAAATAAATATTTATATAATAAATATAAATAATATAATAATACTATAATAATACTATAATAATATATAATAATATAATAATAATATAATAATATAAATAAATTTTAAAAATATTCGTATTGGAAAAATGTTAAAATTTTACTGTGCCGTTTGAATTAAAAAGGTATCAACAGCTTTGCAGCCCTTTTCCTAAAAGGGTCAAGTAAAGGATGGCGAATTTCATTTACTAAAAGACAATAAAGATAGGCAGGGAGGTGTCATCTGCAATACTTGTGAACCTCTAGAATAGCACAGCACTCCCAAAAGTCAAGTCAAAAATAAAATAGTACATTTCATTTCTATAGGCTACACATTTTCTTTTCTTTTTCTTTTTCTTTTTTTTCTGTTTAGTTTGAGTGGAGAGAGAGAGAGTAGTGTCAGGGGAGGGGGAGGGAGAGAATCTCCAGTAGACTCCTACTAAGCAAGGAGCCTGATACCGGGCTTGATCCCACCACCCTGAGATCATGACCTGAGCCCAAATCAAGAGTTGGCCTCTCAACCTACTGAGCAACCCTGGTGATCCCTATAGGTTACACATTTTCAATTTAATTTCTATCCAATAAAATAACATGGCTTCTATAAACTTCAAATCGGAAGCCAGCAAATAATAGACTCTAGAAAAAACTTAGACAATATGATAAATTAATATTCCTATGCTCAGAAAAACTAATGTGACAGGTCTAGAGGGTTGTATACGTCATTCTAACATCCTTTGGCTCCCTTAAACTGGGGCAGGGTGTGCTCCTAACCATTAGCCACATCACTGGGACTCAGGAGCAGTGCCTTTTACCTGCTGCTGATTACAAACCTATATCCCTGGGAGTATAAACTGGGCGTTATCACTGATGCTCACATTTGGAAGTTTCAGGATGATTCTATTGACAATCAGTATTTTCTCTGTTTCCCCACCCCATGCCTCCTACCTGCATTCAATCCCTTATATTATTTGTTTAACTCTCTGACTCCTACCCTGAATTCTAAGCTCCTTTGAAAGTAAGCTTACTTCCTGATTTACCTCTGCAACCCTTCCTTTCTAGGCATAGTATTTATACAACCAATCTAATGTATGTTTGCAAGATAAAACACATTTGAGTAATTACAGGAGAATTAAAGTGGCACAGTTACGTATTAGTTATTCTGTATTTATTTATAATGTGTTAGCACCATCCCAGAATATATAACACTGGTTTCTTCATTTTAACTGTATTGCACCAAAAGGAATAAACTTAAAGAAGCCTGAAAATACTGAGCTAGAAAGTAGTCTCTCTAGATACTCATTCAATGTTTCACAAACTTAACACTTAATGATGTTAAGATAACATTCAGTGTTTGTTTAGTCAACAAGTAATTACTGAATGAATTCCATATGCCTGGTTCTCTGCCAGGTCCTGAGGAACCCGGGTATCTAGGAGATGGTCTCTTAGCCTTCACAGAATCAGTCCAGTGGGAATGGGATTTATTTTTGTAAATTAGCGGGAGCTTAGTCTGCGCTTGATCAGCACAGAACCAATATATTTAGAAGCAACACAGTGTGGGGTCCCAGAATGGTGAAGCGCTTTTCAATGGGCATTTTTTTTTTCACAGCTTCACTGTGGCTTGAGATGTGGCAGGGAAGAATAAGCCGTAAGACTTGGTTTGGAGCAATCCTAAGTCTCTCTAACTGTAAGCAAGTCTGTTCTGCTCAGAATTGTTTGGACTCATTCTCATTAGGTTAATCTAGAGAAATGAACTGTAACTGACTAGTCAAAAGAGAAAAATCTTTGCCTCACAGCTTTCCAGGAATGAGTTTTCAATACAAACCAATAAAGGTAAACTGGTAAATTCTATATTATCTCTTCTATAGCATCTCTTAAGCTTGTGAACCGAACTGTGACTTTTCTAAACAGAATATTGCTATAGCGTTGTTATATAGCCATATCGCCTGTTTCACAGGGCGAGAAGAATCTTTTTATTTTAGTTTAACTGAAAACAAATAACAACAAAAGCCCACAGCAATGAAAAGCACAGGCCTCCAAACAGGAGTTTTGTATGGAGTGACTAACAAGCAGAGTGGTTTGTGGCATGCATGTTTAAAAAAAAAAAAAATGCACAGGCTGCTGAAGAAATTAGTGTAGAGAGCAACTCATTGACTTTTCCACAAAACTAAGGGTTTGACAGAGAGGGTGTGAAAAGTAAAGGAGGTGGCCCAGACATTAAGTTGCTTGGATTGCAAGGAGCACATCTTCCCTAGATATACATGTTTCGTTTTTTTTTTTTTTTTAGTAGACTTTATTTTTTGGGCAATTTTAGATTCACAGTAAAATTGAGCAGACAGTGCAGAGTTTTCCCATTACCCCCTGCTGTCACACACACAGGGCCTCTTCCATTATCAACACCCCCCACTTGAGTGGTACATTTATTTCAACTGATAAACGTACATTCACACATCAGTATCACCCAAAGTCCATAGTTGACCTTTGAGTTTATTCTCGGTGTTATACATCTTGTGGGTATAGACAGCTGTACAATGACACATCTCCATCGTTACAGTAACATACAGAGTAATTGCACTGCCCTAAAAATTCTCTTAGTTCCACCTTTTCGTCTCTTGCTCCCCCGGGGCCACGGGCAACTACTGATCTTTTTACTGTGTCATAGTTATGCTTCTTCCAGAATATCACATGGTTGGAATCATACAGTAGGTAGCCTTGTCAGTTTGGCTCTTTTAATTAGTAACACGCATCTAAGTTGCCTTTTTCTTTTTCCTTTCTGGCAGATGGCTCATCGCTTTTTGTTTCTCAATAATATTCCATTGTCTGGACCATATCATCTTTAATTTGTAAGGTAGTTCACCTTTGACATTTCTTGTAGTTTAAACTAGAGTTCATTCAGATAAATTCCTTCTGAATTCCTTTTCAAAATCAGCTCATGAGAGAAGTTAGATTTTTTGGAGATTAAAAATCTTTGGCTTCAGAATTGTTGTCTAGCACCTATTAGCTGCATTCAGGAGAGGGTCTACATGGGTTCAGACATATTAAGGGCTAAGGTAGCTTTGTAACTTCAAGTTAATACCTTTCCAAAGTGTTAGTGTCTTTTATCTCCTCATCAACCCACTGAAATATCTGAACAGGGACTCTTATAGCTCACCAATCAAGTAATTGTCATTTCATAGAACTGGAAAATAGTGTCACCAAGAGGCAAAGCAAAGGTGAGAGACTTGAATGGTTTCTTAGTGCAGTATATTCGAATATACATTTCCTCAAAGAAGTTGTAGGAAGAGCACTTTAAAGATGCTTAATTTCTTTTTTTTTTTTTTAAAGATTTTATTTATTTATTTGACAGAGAGATCACAAGTAGGCAGAGAGGCAGGCAGAGAGAGAGGAGGAAGCAGGCTCCCTGCCGAGCAGAGAGCCCGATGCGGGGCTCGATCCCAGGACTCTGAGATCATGACCTGAGCCGAAGGCAGTGGCTTAACCCACTGAGCCACCCAGGCGCCCAAAGATGCTTAATTTCATTAGTCATTAGAGAAATGCACATTTAAACCACAAAGAGATACCACTTAAACCCATTAGAATGGCTATGTTCTAAAAAACCTGAAAATAGTAGGTATTGGCAAAGATGTGGAGAAACTAGACCAGTATATAATTGCTGGTATGAATGTAAAATGCTCAGTAACTACAGAAACATTTTGGTATTTTCTTTAAGAAGTTAAACGTACACCTACCAGATGACCCAGTAATTCCACTCCAGGGCATCTACCCCAACCAAGTGAATATGTATTTCCACACAAAGACTTGTATGCAAATGTTTAGAGGAGCACTATTCATAATAACCAAAAAAGGTAACAATCCAAATGGCCATAAACTGGTAAAAGGATAAACAAAGTGAGATATAACTGTGCACTGAAATCAACCCAGGAGCGAAAATGAACTACTGAGGGATTAAGCTCAAGAACATTTGTCAGTGAAAGAAGTTAGACACAAAAGCCTACATATTGTATGATTCTATTCAAATAAAATTTCTTAAAAAGGCAAGTGTAAAGAAATTGCAGATCAGTGTTGCTTAGGGCTTAGGGTGGTTTTGAGAATTAACTGTAAGTGGGCATGAGAAATATTTTCAGGATTCCGAAAATGTTTTATATCTGGATCCTGATGATGAATGTGAAATGATATAAATTTACTAAAAGTCATTGAATTGTATACTTATAATGAGTGGATTTTATGCTATTTAAACTGCACTTCAAAAGGTTATTTGTAAAGAAGCAATAAAGCTCCTTCGATAAAATCTTCTCCAATAGATCTGCACCTGGCAGCAATGGTCCAATAGCAGGCAGAACTTGTAAACAAATTGTAAATCACTAGCAAGGGTAAGGGAAACAAAATTGCTAGAGTCAAGAAATATTCTAGGAATCACTCATTCACAAAAATTTCACACATTTTTGCCAGCATTTATTCTATCCCCTATAACTTAAGCCATAATATACTGGGTAAGATCAAAATAGGCTAATTTGTAATCTGAGAGATACTTAAAAGAATCTTTTGACAGGTGAGAAAACTCTTCTTTCAAAATGAAGTTAGGGATTTATCATTTTTTTAATTTACAAATTTCACCTGAAAGAAACCACTAGAAGTATGTGAAAACTTAGGTGGAAGATGAAAGTATTCCATGAAGGTTAGACTGAGCTGAAAGTTATAACATTGGACTGAGAATTGCCATTTAATCATGGTAGAATATGATTCTGCTCTGTTCAGACAGATGGGTGTAGAGATTATATACAGACTGAAAGGGTTAAAAACCTTGGATCAGCCACACCCTAGCCTCCAGCCTCGGTTGTGGTACTTAGAACTATTTTAGGATGTTCTCAAGGTTACTTCCCAAATATCTGACTTCTGACCTTATTACAGGTCTAACTATTCAGATTATGGTTTTTATAATTTGAAAAACCACAAGAAGCACATCATATGGTCTAAACCAGTGTTTCTTAATAAAAGGGTTATGATCACCAAATACCATGTAAGTTTATATGTGTGTCAGGGGCAGGGGCTCCCCACACATCCAACAACTCTCCAGCATCAGCTGGTTGTCCTATAATTGAACTCGTTTCCAACACTGTCTACCTAAAGACTGCATGAGATTCCACATCTTAAGGGATGTCTCACAAGACTGCTCTCTACCTTAGGTGCTAGTTGTTACCTGTAGCTCTGATTGGCCATATATCATAAGTTCCCATGACCTCCTCAGTGGATCTAATTAATTTGCTAGAGTGGCCCACTGAACTCAGAGAAACATTTACTTACTAGATTACTCTCTATTTATTCATTCATTCATTCATTCATTCATTTAATTTTTTTAGGTTTATTCCTGGACTCTAAACTTTATTGCCTTGGTCTACATACCTCCCATAGTATGTATGTATGTATGTATGTATGTATGTATGTATGTATTTAACATATAATGTATTATTTGCTTCAGGGGTAGAGGTCTATGATTCATCAGTCTTACACAATTCTTAGCACTCACCATAGCACATACCCTCCATATTGTCCATCACCCAGCCACCCTATCCCTTCCCCCTCCCACCCCCCAGCACCCCTCAGTTTGTTTCCTGAGATTAAGAGTCTCTTATGGTTTGTCTCCCTCCCCGGTCCCATCTTGTTTCATTTTTTCCATCCCTTCCCCCCATAACCCACTGCCCTGCCTCTCAAATTCCTCATATCAGAGAGATCATATGATAATTGTCTTTCTCTGATTGACTTATTTCACTTAGCATAATACCCTCTAGTTCCATCCATGTCATTGCAAATGGCAAGATTTGGGGGTTTTTGATGGTTTCATACTATTCCATTGTAGATATATACCACATCTTCTTTATCCATTCATCTGTTGGTAAACATCTAGGTTCTTTCCATAGTTTGGCTATTGTGGACTTTGCTGCTTTAAACATTCGGGTTCACATGCTCCTTCGGATCACTACATTTGTATCTTTAGGGTAAATACCCAGTAGTGCGATGGATGGGCTATAGGGTAGCTCTATCTTTCAACTTTTTGAGAAACCTCTGTACTGTTTTCCGGAATGGATGCACCAGCTTGCACTCCCACCAACAGTGTAGGAGGGTTTCCCTTCCTCCTCTTCCTCACCAATACCTGTCATTTCCGACTGGTTAATTTTAGCCATTCTGACTGGTGTGAGGTGGTATCTCACTGTGGTTTTGATTTGTATTTCCTTGATGCTGAGTGATGTTGAGCACTTTTTCATATGTCTGTTGGCCATTTGGATGTCTTCTTTATAAAAACGTCTGTTCATGTCTTCTGCCCATTTCTTGATTGGATTATGTGTTCTTTGGGTGTGAAGTTTGCTAAGTTCTTTATAGATTTTGGATACTAGCCCTTTATCTGACATATCATTTGCAAATATCTTCTCCCATTCTGTCAGTTGTCTTTTGGTTTTGTTGACTGTTTCCTTTGCTGTGCAAAAGCTTTTGATCTTGAAGAAGTCCCTGTAGTTCATTTTTGCCTTTGCTTCCCTTGCCTTTGTCAATGTTTCTAGGAAGAAGTTGCTGTGGCTGAGGTCGAAAAGATTGCTGCCTGTGTTCTCCTCAAGGATTTTGATGGATTCCTGTCTCACACATAAATCTTTCATCCATTTGAGTCTATTTTTGGGTGTGATATAAGCAAATGGTCCTGTTTCATTTTTCTAGATGTGGCTGTCCAGTTTTCCCAACACCATTTGTTGAAGAGACTTTTTTCCACTGGACATTCTTTCCCGCTTTGTCGAAGATTAGTTGACCATAGAGCTGAGGGTCTATTTCTGGGCTGTCTATTCTGTTCCATTGATCTATGTGTCTGTTTTTGTGCCAGTACCATACTGTCTTGATGATTACAGCTTTGTAATAGGGCTTGAAGTCTGGAATTGTGATGCCACCGGCTTTGGTTTTCTTTTTCAACATTCCTCTGGCTATTTGGGGTCTTTTCTGGTTCCATATAAATTTTAGGATTATTTGTTCCATTTCTTTGGAAAAAAAGTTAATGGTATTTTGATAGGGATTGCATTAAATGTGTAGATTGCTTTTGGTAGCATAGACATTTTCACAATATTTGTTCTTCCAATCCATGAGCATGGATCATTTTTCCATTTCTTTGTGTCTTCCTCAATTTCTTTCATGAGTACTTTATGGTTTTCTGAGTACAGATTCTTTGCCTCTTGTTAGATTTATTCATAGGTATCTTATGGTTTCAGGTGCAGTTGTAAATGGGATAGACTCCTTAATTTCTCTTTTTTCTGTCTTGTTACTGGGGTATAGAAATGGAACTGATTTCTGTGCATTGATTTTATATCCCAACACATTACTGAATTCTTGTATGAGTTCTAGAAGTTTTGGAGTGGAGTCTTTTGGGTTTTCTTTTGGGTTTTCCACATAAAGTATCATATCATCTGCAAAGAGTGAGAGTTTGACTTCTTCTTTGCTGATTCTGATGCCTTTTATTTCTTTTTGTTGTCTGATTGCTGAGGCTAGGACTTCTAGTACTATGTTGAATAGCAGTGGTGATAGCAGACATCCCTGCCATGTTTCTGACCTTAGGGGAGAAGCTCTCAGTTTTTCCCAATTGAGAATGATTTTTGCTGTGGGTTTTTCATAGATAGCTTTTATGATATTGAGATATGTAACCTCTATCCCTACACTGTGAAGAGTTTTGATCAAGAAAGGATGCTGTACTTTGTCAAATGCTTTTTCAGTACCTTCTGAGAGTATCATATGGTTCTTGTTCTTTCTTTTATTAACATATTGTATGACATTGATTGATTTGCAGATTTTGAACCAACCTTGTAGCCCAGGAATAAATCCCACTTGCTCTTGGTCAATAATCCTTTTAATATACTATTGGATCCTACTGGCTAGTATTTTGGTGAGAATTTTCACATCTGTGTTCATCAAGGATATTGGTCTGTAATTCTCCTTTTTAATGGGGTCTTTGTCTGGTTTTGGGTTCAAGGTAATGCTGGCCTCATAAAATGAGTTTGGAAGTTTTTCTTCCATATCTATTTTTGGAACAGTTTCAGGCAAATATGTATTAATTCATCTTTTAATGTTTGGTAGAATTCTCCTGGGAAGCCATCTGGCCCTGGGCTCTTGCTTGGGAGATTTTTGATGACTGCTTCATCTCCTTACTGGTTATGGTTCTGCTCAGGTTTTCTATTTCTTCCTGGTTTAGTTTTGGTAGTTTATAGGTCTCTAGGAATGCCTCCATTTTTTCCAGATTGTCAAATTTGCTGGCTTATAGTTGCTCATTATATGTTCTTATAATTGTTTGTATTTCTTTGGTGTTGGTTGTGATCTCTCCTCTTTCATTTATGATTTTATTAATTTACATCCTTTCTCTTTTCTTTTTGATAAATCTGGCCAGGGGCTTATCGATCTCATTAATTCTTCCAAAGAACCAGCTCCTAGTTTTGTTGATCTGTTCTCTTTTTTGGTTTCTATTTCATTGATTTGTGCTCTGATCTTTATTATTTCTCTTCTCCTTCTGGGTTTGGGCTGTCTTTGACATTCTTTCTCCAGCTCCTTTATGTGTAGGTTTAGGTTGTGTATTTGAGATCTATCTTGTTTCTTGAGAGAGGCTTGTATTGCTATATACTTTCCACTCAGAACCACCTCTGCTATGTCCCAAAGATTTTGAACAGTTGTGTTTTCATTTTCATTTGTTTCCATGAATTTTTTTAATTCTTCAATTTCCTAGTTGACCCATCTATTCTTCAGTAGGATGCTCTTTAGCCTCCATGTATTTGAATTCTTTCTAACTTTCCTCTTGTGGTTCAGCTCTAGTTTTAAAGTGGTCTGAAAATATGCAAGGAATAATCCCAATCTTTTGGTACTAGTTGAGACCTGTTTTGTGACCCAGGATGTGATCTATTCTGGAGAATGTTCATGTGCACTAGAGAAGAATGTGTATTCTGTTGCTTTGGGATGGAATGTTCTGAAGAGATCTATGATGTTCATCTGGTCCAGTGTGTCATTTAATGCTTTTATTTCCTTGTTGATCTATTGCTTAGATGATCTGTCCATTTCAGTGAATGGGGTGTTAAATTCCCCTACTATTATTGTATTATTGTCAATGTGTTTCTTTGATTTTGTTATTAATTGGTTTATATAGTTGGCTGCTCCCATGTTAAGGGCATAGATATTTAAAATTGTTAGATCTTCTTGTTGGACAGACCCTTTAAGTATGATATAGTGTCCTTCCTCATCTATTATAGTCTTTGGCTTAAAATCTAATTTATCTGATATAAGAATTGCCACCCCAGCTTTCTTTTGATGTCCATTAGCATGATAAATTGTTTTCTACCTCCTCACTTTAAATCTGGATGTGTCTTTGGGTCTAAAATGAGTTTCTTGCAGACAGCATATGGGTCTTGTTTTTTATCCATTCTGATACCCTGTGTCTTTTGATTGGGACATTTAGCCTGTTTAGAATTTAGTGTCATTGTATTGCCTGTAAGGTGACCCTACTCTATATTGTCTCTGTTCCTTTTTGTTCTATGTTACTTTTAGACTCTCTCTTTGCTTAGAGGACCCCTTTCAATATTTCCTGTAGGGACATTTGGTATTTGCTGCAGTGATTGTCAAATGTCTTTGCCCAAGGCAGAATTATGTGCCCCTTCTCAGGGGCCAGGCTAAGTAATCTGCTTGGTTTTGCTTTCAGTAGCTTTTGTTCCCTGAAGCTTCCTGTACAGTTTTAGAGGACGGGAATGAAAATGGTGGCCTCCCAGTCTCCGGGACCCATGGAAGCCGAGAGCTTGGGGCCCCACTCCTTAGTGCTCCCTCAGAGAAAAGCAGTCAATCACTCCTGTCTCCCCAGTCTCCAGCCACACTCTGTGCTCACCCGGCCTGTGATAGTGCATTTCTATCTCTGGTGCACGGCCCTGTTTAGAGTCTCCAAACCCAGCAGATTCCTGCAGCACACTCCCGCCCTGTTCTTCCTGGAAGAGGAAGGAGGGGGTCTCCCCAGATCTGCCCCTGGTGGGGTCCCTGCTCAAAGAGTAATGTCCTGAGTGTGCCTCAGATCATAGTTTAAGGTAACCCCAAGCTGATCGCCCACTCCTCGGCTCTGTCTCTGCAGCCAGCTTCCCCACCCTGATACCTGGGAGCTCTGCCACACTCAGACACCTCTGGTCTTTTTGTGACCCCACGGATCCTGAGACTGCACTGACCTAGCAAGGGCTCCACCCCATGCTTAGCCTCTGGAGCTACATCCCACAGTGGAGCAGACCTTTGAAACTTCCAATTTTGTGCTCCACTGCTCTCCTGCTTACCAGGAGTCAGCCCTTCCCCCTGCAGTCTATCTTCCTGTATATTAACTCAGATTCACTTCTCTGCACATCCTACCTTCCAGAAAATGGTCGCTTTTCTATTCCTAGAATTGCTGCTCTTCTTCTCTTCAATCTCCTGTTGAGTTTCAGAATGGTTTGTCTAGCTGAATTCCTGGGACCCCACCATATTTAGGTCTCCTACTCCCTGGCCCTCTTACTTCACCCCTATTTTTTTTTTTTTTTTAATAAAAGACTATAACTTAGAAACAGGTGGAGGAGCTGCATAGAGCAAGGGGAGTAAAATTTCCATTACCTCTCCAGGTTTGCCAGTCTCCCCCAAGTCTGTTACACAGAAGTTCTCCAAACCCAGTCTTTTTTAATTTTTATGGAAGCCTTATTACCTATACATCGTAGATAAATCATTGACCATTTGTGATAGAACTCAATCTCCAGCTCCTCTCCTCTCCCTGGAAGTTGGGGGTGAGATTAATCATATAGCGGATTCCACTGGTAAACAACCCCCATCCTTACGTGTGTTCTAAAAGTCCCTCATTAACATAACAAAAGATATCTATTGCACTCATCACTTAAAAAAATCCAAGAGTTTTAGAACCTGTGTGCCATAAGTGGGCACAGAAGCCAAATATCTATTTTTATTATAAATCACAATATCACACTCATCCTCAACACTATGGATATATTGGGTTGGATAATTCCTTATTGTGGGGGTTATCCTATGTAATGTGGGATGTTTAGTGGCATTCTTGGTCTCTACCTAGTAAATGCCCATAGTGATTCTGCACCCATTGGACAACCAAAAATGTCCCAGGGATTGACAGATTTCCCCTGATAGTAAAATTGCCCTCAGTGGAGAACCAGTGGTCAAAATAATCAGTCCAAACTCTTTAGAGTAGTCAAAGCATTACATAAGAACTTTGAAAAAGTATAATTTCTCTCACCATTGAATTGTCCGGAAGAGTCTGATTAGTTAATACCTAGAAAAAGCAAACTAACTTGGAAAGTGAAAACATATGCAAGAAGAGAAGTATCATTACTTCAGTTTTCTTGTGTCAACAAACTCCAGTGAATCTAAAACAGTGAATGGGGGGAATGGGTTTGTTCTAAGCATTCTAGCTAGATAAAAAGGAACTGATTTTTACTACATGGGTGACCCCCATCTATGCTATACAGTCTGTCTTTATTATTAAATATTAGCAACATTTTAAAAGAAAATCCAAAATTTATACCAAATTTTATCACCACAATTGACTATAAATCCCCACAGACTGTCATTTAATTAAACCATCAAAGTGAAGAGACATAATGTGTTTACTTCTGATGAACAGTATTCGTTGACAGACATTACAATTCTCTTCAATAATGTGAATTAATATTTTGTTCTAGTTGCATCCATTCACCTTGTTGGCAAGGGAGGGATCCCCCATCCTAAATAGTACCAGAAGGTTAAAGGCACAACAAAAAGCACTGAACAAATGAAACAGAGAGCAATCTACTAGTCACATATACTCACAGCCTGGAGGAGAAGGAATTTGCAGGAATACACTGAAGTTACATTTGGGAACAGAACAAACGGGCTGTTTGGGGAAGGCTTCATCATAGCAAGAGGGTAAGGCTCTCGTGTAAGGATATGATTGGCTTGTTGGAAAAAATTCCTGGACTGTCAGGGAAGTAAAATCAGGTTGAAGACTGGCTGGAGTGCAGCTATTCTGACTGATGAAGAACTATCCAGGTTAAGGGAAGATTTTCCTATGAGGGATGGGGTGGGGTGGGGAGGGTTGTACATGTGGCAAGAACAGAGGAACTCATGATTACATCTTTAGGGCCCTGTGAGACACAAAGATATCAAGGCAGCACTTGGAATTTTAGGCCTTATAATTCACATTCTCAGACAGTTAGAAGTGATTTATGATGCCTTAGTCATCTTGAATGCAAAGATAACACCAAATGGTAGGTGTATCTTTCCCACATGAGTTAACTGTGTTAAAGCTTTTCAAAACAGAAATCTTAAAAGAATAGATCTGAACTACTCCAAGCATTCTTTCAAGACTTTGACACAACTGTACTAGGCATAGCACATACCTCGAAACACAGCAAGGAGCTAGAAAGGAAGAAGAATACACAACCCTTTCCTTCAAGTGGCTCATGTATATATCACCAGATTGTCCCATACTGATCTCAGTGCTCCTGTGGGGCTTTTCCACAAAGATTGTTGTGCAAAGAAAAAACTAAGGTGATGCCATGAATTGCAATATTTCATATTTTTGAATAGGCAGACTATACATGAAGGTGAATCTGCTTAAGGACCAGCACAAGACCAAACCCTGAAATTCTGTGATCAGATGATAACTTTATGTGAAGACCTTGAACCACCAAAGAGTCCTCCCCAAAATAATTTTAATGTTTTATTTCTACAAATGCTGATATGAAAACCAGGTATCTAATTCATGTCTAAGAGTCACTCTGAGGCAAACAGAACATGATCTGGAGTCAGAAATCTGGATTTGAAAACTTTCTCTGACATCATACATATGTGAGCTTAGAAAAGGCTTTTAGTTATCCAGAGCCTGTGGCCTTGTCTCTCTATGGGGTTATTGGGAGCAAGAATTCTGACAAATAGATAATTCTACTTACTTATCTGTCCATCCATCCATCCATCCATCTATCCATATACAGCAAATGAAATAGTAAGAATTTGGTTCTGCATCAAAATCAATTCAAGTATAACAATAACGACAGCAGCAAAAACATAACAGTTGGAGTTCTACTGAAAGTACGGACATCCTGTCAGGGTTTAAAGAGAGGCTTGATGGGGATGATAACATTGTTAGTATTGAATTTTGGTCTTGTGTGATGTTTAGCATAAACACTTTCAATTGTCAACTCCAGTATTATTTTCTCACTTGTATCTAAGTAAGTTGGGTGAAAGTCTTTAACTCAACATCTGTGAACCTCTTTGTTGCGTAAACACTATGAGAATTTATCTTATAGCTCTCAGTCATAAATCAGGAAGAACTCTGAAACAGTTCTTAATTCCTAATCTGTGTGACAGAAATCTCACAAGATATTGATACCTAACTCTGAAAGTGAGAAATTCAAATAGTACAAATAGTACTGCTTTCTTGAGAATTTCAAATTAATGAAGCAAGGGCTATATTTATGATGTAGCCTACGTGTTCATGAGTTCTTTTTAAATATTTTAGTTCTAGAAGCGAGGTGAAGCACAGGACTGGTGAAGCAGAGTTTGTGCTTGTCTTTGTGGTTGACAGGGAAATAAAAACACTTCAGCTGCTAGCCACACCTGAACATACTATAATCATGTCCAAGTTTCTCTATATATAAGAGAGTAAATTTGGAACCTCACTAGAAGCCGGGTGTCAATATATGTTATTAACATTTATGACTCCTTCTCAATAAGTTCTGGAACCTATTCTTGACTCCTGGGAAAATAATGGCAAACAAAGAACCTCAAGTTTTATATAACCCATTATGTTTTTCAAAGAACTTTCACTACTATTATCTCCCTTGACCTGGTCCCAACCTACTTTAGACTGCACAAAGAATAAAATCCCCACTAGAAGGATGAGGAGGGAAGGATGGCAACTCCACCAGTGCAGAAGTATTTTATTTGCTGCTTACATGCTGAAAGGCAAAACCCTTCTCTGCCCTTCCTTCTCTAAGACCACCTTTCAGAGATCTCAGTGGTCATTGACGGATGACTTACTTTAGTCCTCCCTTTTTCCCTTAGGCAGGCAGTGAACCACAAAACCACCGGCTTTGTGTCACCTACAGAATGTTTCTTCTCCTCCCCCTGCTTCAAGCCCAGTGGAAAACTACACAGAACAGAAGACAAGTCTATGTGTGCAGCAGTAGAAGAACCAGGACTCTGAAAATCTGTTGCCTTCTCTCCTTGCCTGAGTTGTTAAGATCTGGGGGGAGGATGTTAAGAGTAGAGGCCATGGAAATTTAAAGAAGGCCTGAGAGAGCTGAAATTCTTCCCTCTGTAAACCTGGATATTGTTCCTGGAATCCCTGCCAGTCAGTAAAGTAAATAGCTTGAATGCCACTAATATGAAGAATTTCAACAGAATCTTGTTGGTTTGAGAACAGGATATTCACAGTTGTGGAATACAACTGTAAGGTCCACACTTTGGATGCAGCTGAATTTGGTCAGTGTGGTCACCATATACAGTGAAGGAATATCTGTTAATGGGTTGAATGACTCCAGGTGAGAAGATGTGAGCACTTGACCCACCACTGACCGGTTTGGACATTGTTATTTGGGAACCATGATCATAGACATTTCTTTTGCCTTTTCATGGGAATAGCCCCAGTAGATTTTAAGAACCGAGAGGTCTGCCCTCCCCAAACACATGTAAACAGGCACCAAGACTTAAGCTTGGACACTAGAAGACAGTAGAATCAGATGAGATGGAAAGCAGTGTTTAATGCACCCACATGGGCCCACAGGAGAGAAGAGACCCAGAAGTTGAAGTTTCTGGTCCTCACATAGTGATCTGGGGTGGTCAGCCTCCAGCCAGTCTTTTTTCAGTCTTCTCGACCTCTGACCCAGTTGTGCAGCTTTAGCCAGAGACAACGAGCTGATGACATATTTAGTTCTTATTCTAAAACTCTTAGGTGTGTAAGGTATCATGATTGTAGGACACTGAATAACAACCTTCATAGCACATGAAGTACACCTCTTGTGAGCAACATCTTCAGTAGCACTAGCTGAAAGGCACACATGTGCACTACACTATGGAAACCTCTGACCACAGTGTGATATAGGGGAAGAAACATTGGACCTGGAATCAAGACAACTGACTCTGAATCCCACTCCTCTACCAAATGTACATAGAGTTTTAGAGAACCACTCACCTTCTCCAGTGTTTGGTTTCTTCGTTTCTCAAAGGAGGTGTGCTGCTGATTCATTTCTAAGGTTCCTTCCAGCTGCAACATGTCTTCCAGTTCTGGGTTGTTCACACACAGGGCACTTCATTATTTAATCCAGTTAAAGCGCATTCTGCTAATTGACTTAGATTAAACAAAATGGATCTGACCTGATAGAGGCAAACTGGGTGTTTTCAGTGATCTTAACAGAAAGCCAAACCATCCCTGCTGGTTGGGGGTAGAGGCACTGACACAAGACCGAGGACTGGGGCCTCACGTGGTCCATACTGCATCACACTCTAGAGAAAATAGCCCATGGGACTGAAATTTCTGTCTCATCCTCCTCTTAGGTATTGATATTTGACACTTGAGTACTTACTCAAATCTGTAATATGTTTTGTTTTTTTATTTATTTTTATTATTATTAACATATAATGTATTATTTGTTTCAGGGGTATAGGTCTGTGATTCATCAGTCTTACACAATACTCATGTTTCAGAAGTTGGTATCTTTATAGATGTATTATCATAGAATATACAAGGAGAGATTATAAATGATTGCTCTGTATGTGGGTGTGTGTGTGTGTAAGGAAAGAAGGGGAGAAGGGCAGAGTGGAAAAGGTGTTAATTACTGATAATTTGTATACTGATCCATTTAATTAAATGTGATCATCATATCCTTGACTCCCTTATAAATAAGAGCTGACTCTAGAATATCTTCTATAAATATACTTTCATATACCTATAACAAAGACAAAGCTTTATTTAGTTGTCCTCTGATCAAAATGCTATATTGCACAGGGAAATGATAGGAGTAACTCTTCAGTTGATGTCCAAAAAATGCATCCCTTAATCTTGTGTTTCTTTAATTAGAAAAACTATGCAGGCCTCATGTAACAGTCTTCCTATATTACATATTCAGATCTTGCATTTTAATGCCTCAGGGGTTAGCTGCAAACTATTTATGGATTTTTCCAAAGAATGAAAGTATTCTATTTTCTCATGTACATTCTGTCTTTATGTTTCTAAATTGCTCAGACTGGGATATACCCATAATATTAGGAAAATAATTACATTTTTGATAGATTGATAGAATTAAGAAACATTAAAAGAAATCCCATTTTAAAATAAAATTTTCCCCAAACTTCTATCTAGGTTTTATCACTATCTTTATTGGAACAGAGAAATCTTTTAATTCAAACAAATATACTGTGGGGGTTTGAAATTTTAACTTCCAGTATGACACTAATTTTATTGCTTATACCATTACAGTGCAATTTATTAGAGGAAATTATAGAAGTTTAAAATAACATTTACAAAGCTAATATATCAAAAGAACATTTTCTCTGAACCCACTGCTTCATATTTTTGTAATGGAGAGCTTATTTATTAAACCAAATTCAAAATAATAATTTTCAACAAAGACTCCATTCAAAAAAGTTCCATAAAATGCACATTTTATTCTGTATCATGAAAAAATATTCACATTTAAATAAAGTGTGAAAAAAAAAAACAAAATAATCCTCCCTGATGAAACACAGTTTATTGTGCTGAAACCCAGAATTCTTTTGGGTTAGAAACTTCCACCTGCCAATTCACTTTTTAAAAAGACAATTTCTTGAGAACAAATTTTAAATAAACTGATAATCACCACAAACTTCCCAAAAGCAATCAAATTTTGATCACCTGTATTCCAGAATTGACCGTAAAGTTAAAGTTAAAATATTCTCACACATTCCCTCAACAATCAGATGATAGGTTAACAGTACATACAAAATTTCTATATTACACATTGCAGTACCTTTGTTTAAGTAGAAAGAAATTATCTGCTAAGCATGAATCAGATTTTTTTAAAAGAGCAAACAAGTACTGCTTAGCATAATGATATTAAAAGAGTCACATGAAGTTTTTGCATTGTTTCCTTGGCCAATATGTGAATCAGTTGTTGGAAACTGGAGTAATTAACCGTAACCCTTATAGAGCCATTTTTAATACCCCAAACTACCACCAATATGGTCTCAGTGGCAAAGACATTTATGAATTTGCAAAAATAAACTCCCATCGTAACAGTAGTGTTATAGTGAGGAATTTGCATTATAATTTACAAAATGCTGCAACTTGTATAAACAAAGTCATTAGAACATAGAATAAAAAGAAATCTATAGTTGTAAATATATTAAAGATATGCACATTTTTATTTGTGTTGTGTGACTATCAAGAAATTCTAGGAGTCACCACTTTTTGCAATAAATTGCAGTGAATGTTTCAGGGCAGAAATAGTCCTAGACTTGTTTCCAGTTTCATGATGGTAACAATCATATTGTTCCTAATATGAAATGCACGTTCTGTCTTGCTTTAACTGTGAATGGGTTCGAGGGTGGAAGGTGACTGCTCAGTGGGAGCCTGCGCTGTCAACCAAAACAAGATGTAAGTGAATCCTGGGTTTATAACTCCTGAAAAATCTCAAGAATCACAACATGAAAACCTCCCCACCAAGATCGCAAAACAATCCTTGCCACTGTTTTCTAAATATGGAATATAATAATCTGGGTGTTAAATGAAATGTACTTTGGTTTTTGTATAAACTGACAATGCATGTTTGTGACACAATATACCAATATTAAAGACTCAGACCTATCAAACTTTGACATGGAATTCAAAATGAATGTGTTGCAATTTTGCTTAGCTTGCTAGCTCTTCTTTCTGTTTATTCAATCTTGGCCTCATCCGGAATATTTCCTGTCGTACTTCAATTGAAAAAAGTCGAGGAGCCAATGAGGGGTCCGTGACACCAAGAGCTCTGCAATCAACAATTATCTTTGTTGCTTTAGTCACGAAGTCCACTTCCCCTAACTCAACAGAGAAGGAGGGCATTCACCTTCATGTTATCAAAGAGGATTTAGCAGAGGACAATGGAGTATTTGACAATGAAGTACTTAAATTCGTTACTATGAATACTCACTCTGGCATATTCAGGCACATTGTGGGTATTTTGGCCTTGACTAGTCTCATCATTCAACAGTCAGTGATTCTGCACGAAGGAGAGAGTTGTCAGACCCTCTTGGCTTTACCCCATGACATATAGCTTAGCCAGCCAAGTGCTTATGACTAGGCTTCTCGGTCAGAGCCAAAGGTTTTTTTGTTTTGTTTGTTTGTTAAGATTTTATTTATTGACAGAGGGAAAGACAGCCAGAGAGTGAACACAAGCAGGGGGAGTGGGGGAGGGAGAAGCAGGCTCCCCGCTGAGCAGGGAGGCCAATGTGGGGCTAGATCTCAGGATCCTGGGATCATGACCTTAACAGAAGGCAGAAGCTTACTGACTGAGCCACCCAGGCGCCCAGAACCAGAGGTTCTAAACTTGCTTGGTTGGGGGAGCACTCACTTACTTATTTTTTTAAAACCCCAGCATTTGGCAAGCTTTCAAACTGCTTCCTCATGTTTCATTAAAATCCTAACATTGGTTATAACAGTGTGTTATTTCAAAAAATAAATAAAAACTATTTAAAAATATCATACACAGAAAACCCATGATGAGGAAGCAACTGCTAGGCCTACTCTTCTATTTCTTTTCCTTGGTTGTTCTCTGATTAAGTATTTCATTCAGATGTAGTACAAGTCATGAGCTCATTTAAAAAATAATGCAGTGGTAATAGTCAAGGATGAAAGTGAGCTAACCATAAAAAGTTTTGGATAGTATCACTGGGGTCCTCTACAATTGTTATGAAAAAGTGAAATCATCTCTTCCATGGTTACCTCTGGCTGTGTTATCATCAAAGTAAAAAAGATTATTTGAGCTAAAGAACCCAGAGTGTAATGCTGTAATAACCTTGTTTCTTCTCCTTATCGCAACACATTAGCTTTAAAAAAAATCTTAAGAGGGTAAGACAAATAAATCACATTCAGAAAATTAACATTTTTTCATTAGAGAAAATTAAACTTTCTAAAGGAAATATACATACAACAGGCCTGTTAAATTTGGAAGTAGTAAAAATTGCCATTCTAAACAGAAATGGTTCATTTGAACAATGCATTTAATAGTGGTTTGGCCAAGAAGGCAACATCAGTGTAATCAATAAAAAGATCTACATAATCCACTTAAAACTCAGTGCTTCAAAGATAAATTTTAAAAATAAAATCTTTCTAGCATCTCATCCAAATTCCAATATTAAAAATGGAGAGAAATCATAGAAAAAATCCTGAATGTTTCTTGCTTTCCGTGACTATCATGCATTACCTTCTTAGGTTAAAATTCTTGCTTTCTGCGACTATCATGCATTACCTTCTTAGGTTAAAATTCAATTGGAAAAGAAAGTGTTAATATGAGTGAGCACAACTTGCCTCTTACTTACTACCACATTTGGCAATTTACCTTTACAGATGCCTTTTGATTGTTGAGAGAAGTGGAGGAAAATTCCATTATTGGGGTGGAACACCTTGTGCTTAAACAGTTATGACTTCAACCTCTGTCATTTACTCTAACCTTCCATGAAAAATCAAATATTTATACTACAGAGTGAAATTTTTAAGTTATTTTAATTTCAGGAGACTTTAAAAGTACATGTCTTAAAAGACTTGGAATTTGTGGTTGGACAAGATGGCCCTTGCAATATCAGCATTCTATAAAAATCTCTCTAAAGTCTGCCTGCCTCTAGCTCCTATCTCCCTTTCCTACATAACATGACTCAGAATTTTAATTAGAATGTAGGACCAAATACAAATTTTAGTACTATCTAAACAAGTATATCAGCAAAAATGTTGACCTGTTTTCACTTTATTGAAATAATTTCTCACTCTCAAACTTCACCATGCAGTTTAATAAATTTAACTACTCAACAGAGAATGAAAAAGTTAACAGCCTTTCTCTACATGGAAGATGATTTGTTTGGTTCTGTGTGTTTGTGCATACACAAGTGTTTTGAGAGGTAGAGAAGGACAAGAAAGAAATGGTAGTAGAAGTCCACTGTGTTGCCCTGGCCTCTGGACTTGGGTAAGAGATATTTTCTCCCCTCAATGGATGGTTGAGAACCAATTATTTTATATAAAATGCTTTGAAGATTAAACATTAGTAACACTTCACATGGACACTGTTTAACAACTTGATTTGTTTGATGTAATTAGGCATCAAAATTGTATTATTTTCTTAATAAAGAATGTTCATTTTTTTAGTGCTTCTAATCTTCACATCCTTTATAGCTCCAAACTTTCACTATAACTTTTGGAAATATTACCACATATAAGAATTATAAATTAAATAATGAGAATTCTAACTTAAATTTCCTTATCATGAAAACAAAATAAATATCAAATTTATAATTACATAAATGTTTATCTTCATTATTTCCAACGTAGAAAAAGACCTAGGATCGAAGAAAAAAAATTATCTTTATGTCTTTTTTTTTTAGTTGTTTTCAGGGGAAAAGTATCAATGATGGAAAATAAAACCAGCAAAATACAGAGTAAGTATTTTATCCTAATATAAGAAGAGTCTATTGATCTGTAAATGTTAAACATACAGAATAACTCACATTTCTAGGAAGAGAATTACTAACAAAGTCATTATTTGTAACATCTAAATCTCTAGTCCTAGAAATATTCCAAATTAGAAGAGCTGGGTAAAATCCAGGAAATAAAAAACTTGTAAATTTGTGAAAAATTAATAGACAACTTTATGGATGAAAAAAAAAAAAAAAAAAAGGTGAGTGGCAAATGCCAAAATGAAGTAGTACAGATATTGTTTGTGAGTGATGATTCTGTGAAAACAAAGTTGAGGGAAAATATTTTATTGAAGACCTAAATCTCACAGGAAAGAGGCATGAAAAACCCAAACATGTGTCTCTTTTAATAAGTCCATTCTATCACTTCATTGTTAAAACTGCATTTTTCATAATTCATTTATGGGTACTAGAAACATCTCACATAAGCTTTTACTTAAGGATGAGAAAAAAAATGATGCTAAAGAAAAATGTATGCCCCGTAGATATGTTTGAATTTATTATTTGCTTAAGTCCTCAGATTGCATTGGGTTTTGTAATTCACATTATTTATTGTTTAGGAGTCTTTGACACTTGGAAATGCATCCACGTTTGTTCTTTTGTTTTGTCTGGTGATGTGCCAGTGAGAAAAATAAGCTATAACGAAAGAAACGTGGATGTTATGGTTTTGTTTCTGTTCAAAATCCCTATTTTTGTTGCCCTTCCACAATTTTTTTTTGAGGACTAAAGGCAGATCCAGACTTAGTCAATCCTTCTTATGGAAAAGGCTGCACATACTTACACAGAGCAGTCAATAAAAGTAATGTTTATAAGGCAGTGTATACCAGTAAAGCTAAGACAATAGAAAAAAGTTTTATATAAACTCACCAGACTTGATCTGATGCACCCATAGGTGTTACCAAGGACATGCTTAGATCTAAATTGCGACCACCATCATGCTCCTCTTTGGAGATATGTTCCAAAGACAGGAATAGAAATCCTGACTTGGACCCCAGGAGCTCATGTAGCCTGGCATTACTAACCTATTTAAAACCTGACTCTTGTTTTTATTCTGATTGTGTAGCCCCACACACATCACCTCTTGGTTTATTTTCCTGGACCAAAATAGGAACATTTCCTTTAAAGTCAAGTTGATCTATGTCAACCCTCTAAAAAAATTATATACGTCATTCCATAATTGTAAGAGTTTTTGTTTTCTGAGTGGTAACAACATGTAGGCTCTAAGTACAAAGTTTACACTGAGAGCAAATTGATTGAAAATATTTATTTACATACGTGTGAAATGTATATGTAATGCAGCTGTGATCTGGAACATCATGGGCCTATCACAGCGGTTACAAATAGAAATGCTGTCAACTATTTAGCAAATAAATAAAAAAATGTTAGAATGGATAGTAAAACTTCATGGTCAGTGATGAATTACCCGCTTAAGTCTCCCTTAATATTTCTTAAATGTATCAGGCATTTATAACCAATCCTTCTTTAACTTGAGAAATTGCATCTGCTTCCAAAATGATGCCTAATTCCTAGTTTGTAATAACAGTTTTAAAATTCTGATGTGACAGAAAGATTAGGAAACCTATTAAGATACCGAAATGTCTCTTGTCATGTGTAAGATTTGCCTCCTTATTTCTGGTGCCTTTGTTATTGTCTTTACACAAAGGATCACTACAAATGTAGTGACTGCAGGTTTGAATGTATTCTTCGGGTTGTAAGACTCTCTTTGCAGACTTAACCAATGTTAACAAAATGAATCTCATTTTCAAAAATAAAATGTTTACACGTTTTAAGTGGCTTCCTAGAGTTATCAGTCTTACCAGTCACATATTGTAACTTTTTAAAATAGAATACTCTAATTTAGGACACAATAACATGAGTGGTTTTTCAAATACAAGTGGTTTTCCTTTTTTTGACTTTTTTTCCCTAGGTCAAGATATACATTGAAAAATCAATTGGTTATTGGAAGAGATTCTTTCACAACTAAGAATTTTGTTTTAAGAACATCCACCCACATGAAGTCATGTGTTTTGAGTAAGTCAATGATTATTTTTATATAAAAATTTGAAAGATAAAATGCTCTGTATCATGAATACTCACCAATTTTTTTACTTTTTCTCAGAAGATCGAGAATTTCTGCTGAGCAGTATGACGACATTGAAAAAGCAAAAATCATAATATTTACATGCCTTTTTCTCTCCTCTCAAAAGACCTTCACTCTTGCCATGTTTATTTAATTAGTAGTACTAAATTTCCAGATAACTCTCTTTTGCTCACATACCAGTAGCTAATTATTATTTAGCCATCAATACCTTGCCCCACCAATCTCTGACCAGAGAAATCTCCTCTAAACCCTAGAAAAATATTTAGGGAGACCATCCCAGCTGATTTTCTATGAAAGGAAGAAAAAAAATTAATAATTTATCTTAATGTGATTTTCATTTGAGAGGAAGATGATTTCTCACTGACCTTACATCTTGATATAAAAATGGAGCACTTCTTATCTTCATTTCAGTATTTATTGGTGGGGAAATTGAAGCCCAGACACACCAAAGAACAGTTAATTTGCCAAAGTTACACTGTAATTGTGGCAAAGCTAGATTCAGAATCCAAGGCAGAGCTCAGATACTAATCCTGGGATGTTTTCCAAAAAAATTGTTTTTTCTTCTCTCCTTTTCCATCAAGACCACAAGAGAAATATTCTTATATGTAACAAAATATTAAAACACAACATTCACATAATTACAAAATATTCATATTTTAAAGTTTTCCATGTATGATATGTACATTCTAGATAAATTTTCTCATTACCTACTAAAATTTTGGAAGAGACATAAAATAGCTTAAAAGATAAAAATTATACAAGATAGTAGAATTCATTAATATGACACATAATTCCACCAGTACCAGCCACTGCACACTTTAAAAACAGTCTCTGCTCTGAAGACTAATGTTTTTAAAGTTTCCTGAAAGAATTCAGTGATTAAAATAGAACAGCAAATGGGCCAGATCTCAGGAGAACAAAATCTCCTTAAAAGAAGCTGTGGTTTGCATTTGGGCTCCAATAGGATTAATTTTCAAAATGGCATTTTTGTTAGTTGTCATAATTAATATTCTTGTTAACGTACTGGGAACTCCGTGGGCCATATACCTGTCCTTTAAAATCCCAAATTTTCTAATTCTTTTGTTCTGATCTACATACGTTTTTTTGAAACTGAGTACTTAGGACAGTTGTACTTCTATACATACTGTGAGATGAAACTGGTGTCATAATAAAAATTTTCCATTTTAACAATGATGTATCTGTCTCTATTCAACACCTATGCCCAAACCATTCTAAGTACTATTTATGTCATTGTGGGACACCGGTAGCTTTGGTTTTGTCATCTGCCTTTTGTGTGCCTGTGTTCTCTTTATCATAAGATCTTCTATCTACTAGATCATATTCAGTGCAATACTATCCTAATACAGACTGGCAAAACTTGTCATTATGATGCACAGCTCACATTTCTATTTTTGTTTGACTTTTACTATTAGATTACAACCATCTGTCCAGGGTACAGCATCTGACCATCTGCATCATCATAGAAAAATATTGAAGGTATGTACGTTGCTTTGGAAAATGTTTGGATTTTAAATATGTATCTATTTACTCCTATTAGTACATTGTTCAGAAATATAATAATAAAAATTTTACTCTGGATGCACCAAAAGCATCTATACAATGTAAGAATAAAACATGCAGTCGTCTGGTCCCCCCAAAGAGAATCTACTGTCTGTGTGCCAGCCAAGGCAACACAGAACAGGACTGTATCATTATTGCATGTATTAAAGCAAGTGTTCACCCTTCACTCAAATCCGGGTAATTTCAACTGCTAAGAATTGTGGAATCTGGGAACCTAAAAGACTACTCTATATACAGTGTTTGCTGAACACATGCATTTCTGCTGAAAACAGCAGAGTGCATTCAGCACCTTGTCATGTCATGCACATAGGAACATAGGTGACTGGAAAAGAATAGTGTGATAACTGCACCATAAACAAGCAATTGATACTTTTCCCTCCTCGAGGACAACCTGGGGAGTTCAAAACCATGTTTCTTGCTCATGTATATGAACAATAATATTGTAGGTCAGTTGAGTCAATGGCAGAACACAGCCAATATTTGCACCACTAATGAGCAAAGGTATGGATTGCAACATCAGATTGCCCTGCTGTTTTAGTCGTTCTGACACAGCTTTACACCAATGTTTATTTTTTGAAGCATGTGGCTAAAGTTAGACTGACCATTTCTGTATGTAGATTATTTTTACCATTCATTTTACCTTTAAAAGCTTAACCAAGCTTGTCTCATACACCGTTAAATAGAAAAATACCCTGAAATTCAATAAATGTCAGAGGTCCAGAAAAAAGTACCATCCTCACCATGGAAGCAACCTAAGTCTCAGTTTCAAGGCTGATTCCTTATACTGTGAGTGCCAGATTTTCTTGTGCCTGTGGTAAGTCAATGTTGGTTGGTAGGTAGCATAGCATGGAGACATGCTCCCCTGGAAACTTCCATGCTGAGTAATGGAAGTTGTGGGCACAAAGAAGGGGAAATGGAACCCATGGCACATTATATCTGTTCTGAGACTCCTGGATTTTAGAGGCACATCTTGTGGGCATGTGAAGAAGCTCTAGTAGAAATTCTAAAATACCAATTGTTTTTATAAATTGCTGTGTTCTGCACTTCTCCAGTCTGATTGCGATAACTTGTCTTTCAGTTCTGGTGGTTTTGTTTGGGGATGCTGGACACAGTAAGAAAAGCTCATAAAAATGGCAATGGTAGGTCAAAAAATCTCCTTTGATTTTGCTATCATGTTGGGTATGTTGTTAACATATATATACAGATGGTCCGATAATGTACAAATTACCGGAGTCTATTTTCAACTTGATGCAAACTTTAACATGCACGCACCAGTTTAAAAGTATGCCTCTTTGATCAACTGCACAAAATATACTTTGGTCAAAAGAAAGAAATTTTTCTGGGTTCTTACAAATGAACATGTATTTTATTCTCAATACATACCATTTAAGGGAATAGCTACACACAAGTGTTTGTACTTTTTTTTTTTTTTTTTAGTTGATTATAGGCACTTTCTAAGAAGAGGATTTAGGACTCAAAAGACTCTGAAATTCAGTCTTTAGTACCCTCCTTTCATAAATGGATCTGCCTGAGCCACAGTAGTCTAGTGTAGCAATTCAGCAGAAGTTCTACAGCAGAACTGTGTGCAAAAAAGCTTTAGAAAATTGTAACCAGAATAAAATTATAGAAAAGCAGTTATCTGAACTGAGCAACTTAACATCTATCTACTTCTTAGGTTTTTTCCTAACCATGTTTGATGCGTTATCCCTATAAACATTGCTAAGAATCATGTGTGAATGGTTCTATACCTGTGTTTCACCCTAAGTTACAGATATGCTACAAAAACTATCTGTTTACATTCATTTTTATTTATATCATTATAGTTAAGATTTTGATACGATTACTCAAATGTGTTTTGTTTCTTTGCCAAGAGCCTTTCAACCTCACCTTTGAACAAGTTTTAGAAACACAAATTTAGAACATTAATCACATCTGGAAAACCAGCATCTCTAATGTGAATTGTTAAAAGGCCCTGTTACCCTGTGGTGCAGTTCTTCTATAATAATATACACTATATTAATAGTTCCATATTTATGGGGTTGATAAAATCAGCTAAGATGGCAGCTGTTCTCCAAGACGGAGGGAGTAGGGATTTCCTTACATAAGAGTAAATGATTACTATCTAAGTACAGTGTTAAAAAAGGAGAGGTATAGTTGAGCAAAAATGCAATTCATGCACAAAACTCATAGCAATACGTTCTCAATATCCCACACTGCTATCTGATTTAGGCAACAAAACAGTCATTTAGATGGAGCAAACACTGCCTGTTGGGGAAAATAACCTAACACTAAGTTACAGAAAAATATCCCATGAAAAGAGATTATAAAATGGTACCAACAGTCTAAAAGGTTGAACCCTCCCTTGGCATTAATCTCTAATTTTAACTTAACAGAATAGTGAGAAAATGACAGCTCAATATACTCAGCCTGAGATCAAATTTGTCATGGCAACATTGGCAGGTTGGACCCTGATTCTTCAAATGTTACATTGCCTTGGTTAACAAAAATCATACTTTTTTTGTATTAGAATAGAGATTATAAACAAATGTAAAGTGTGCATGCAGTCAACTGCATAATATACAAGCAATATCTATGTTTTAAATAATCATCTTCTTTGGCAGGCCAGAATCCAGCTGGACATGCAGTATTTACATATCAAAATCCATATTGTGTTCATCATATTGAAAGCAAGTGAAAATATATAGATGTATATACGGTATATACACACATATGTATATAGATGTATATACTGTTTTTAATATATTAACAAATATATATGTGTAGATATATATATTAAAAGTGGATTTCATCTTTGTCAGATTCAGGTGACTCAGGCCTTGAAACACTAAAAATATCCTGACATGGTATCTGGGGAGGTACTTGGAGTGGCATTTGGGATTTGGGAGAAGAGGTCTGGGGCACGCTTTTTTCGGAGAGTATTTTTAAAATTTCTGCCACCTGCTTTTCCAGGGCAGTCATTCTGCAGCTTAGCAGCTGAATGTCCTCTTTGAGTTCATGCTTGACTTCCTGCAGTGTGGTTTGTAAGGCCTGCTCTGGGATGGGATAAAAGGGGTGCTTGGCGTCAGCCTGAATCGGGCTGTGCTCCAGCGGACTTCTGGCCTCTCCGGCCTTATCCAGACGAAGGTCACTTTTTGTAATCCCACTGTCACAAGAATCTGTTTTCCTTAATGGGTTTTTGGTAACGCTGTTCTCCGAATCGCTGCCCTTGGGGTCCTCTGACAGTAGCCCCATGGACTCGGCTTTTGTGACATTATTCCAGTCTTCCTTTTTCTCCTCATGCACTCCCATGTTATTCTTGAGTCGCAGCCATCCCCTCCCATTTCCGTTCTTCATCCTGATCGGGCTGTTGACTTTGAGGCATTTGGGGTCAGCACTGCCATTGGGCTTGAGTTCCATGGCCTCACGGTTGTTTTGCTTGAGGGACTCGCTGGTTTTCACGTAAGCCAGAGACGTCTGAATGGGCGTGATCTGCGACACAGTGACCACACTGGTGCCTGTGATGGAGGCTCCATTCTGTAAGGAGCGGCTTTCTACCTGAACCTGGTTCCGCTCGGGGTCACTCTGGGTGGACCCCTGATTCCGCAGCTCCTTCTGCTGCTTGAACTTCTGGAAGAGCTTTCGAACTGGGTGGTCCACGGGGATGCTGAGGGTGACCTCGTTCTTCTGCCTGAGGCGTTCCTCTTCCTCTTTCTTCACGTCACTGATTTTTCGGAAAATGATCTGTGGAGGGGGAGAGATGTTCAGAACGTGATTACAAACATAGATGGACTGCTAATCGTGTGACAGGATGCTGGATAAACTTTGTTTCGCTGAGGAAACCCTCAAACGCAGGGTAAGATCACTTCGGAAGGGAAAAAATACCTCAGTGCCACTTAACGGACGCAGTATACTGAGAACTCACCATGAGCACTAACTTAGATTATGTCATCCTACTCTCTTGCATACAGGAGGGGGAATGTAATGGAGAGAGAGCTGAAGAGAGGTACTTGCTTTCTAGTTTATGTTCTAGTTTAATAGAAAACATATAAATGCATACGTTAGTACATATGTGTATGCATATTTGTGTAAGGAAATACATTAAATTTCCTTGCATCGCTATTTCTTGTATGTTTTCCTTTTATATACCAATATATTCAGTACCATTTTTAATAACATCCCCTGCTTAGCGGTTAAATTATGAGTTCCAGGCTATAAAAATACCGAAATGTTAGACGGTTTACTAACATAGCACCTGTGATGGGTGGGGGGAGGGATTACATTTATTTAGGTGTACAGAACTAGGATCTGTAAGTAAAAGTTCCTGAGAGGTAAATACCAGCTCAAAATATACTTCATTTTAAGCTGCTATCTATTTATTGAATAAAGAGCCTTGAAAACTGATGAACTTCACACCACTAAAATACCCCAATAGAAGTTAAGTATGTTGTCCAAGTAATACTATCACGGGGTGGGAGATTGGACTCTTCAAATTTCAATATTCCTTAAAATTGTTTTTTTACTGTTAGTATTCATTTTTCTCTCAACACTATTCCAACCTACTTACAGGTTCTTCTTATCTTTTGAAATATTATAAACAATTTCAGTGTAAAGTGTTTCTCCCATTCAGATTTCAGTATTGTTAATAGTTTTCTGTGCATATTTCCAGAAGTTTTTTCATTAAGTTTTTTACTTCCAGAATTAACATACAATGTTCTGTTCAACATAGTGATTCAACACACTGTACATTACCCAGCGTCCATCTCAACAAGTACACTCCTTAATCCCCATCACCTGTTTCCCTCATTCCCCACCTACCTCTCCTCTGACAACCATGAGTTTGTCCTCTATAGTTAAGAGTCTGTTTCCAGGTTTCTCTCTCTCTTTCTTTTCCCTTTGCTCATTTGTTTTGTTTTTTAAATTCCACATATGAATGAAATCATATGGTATTTGTCTTCCAGACTCTTTCTATGAAGCCAGCATTACCTTGATCCCTAAACCAGGCAAAGACCCCATCAAAAAGGAGAATTTCAGACCAAAATCCCTGATGAATATGGATACCAAGATTCTCAACAAGATCCTAGCTAACAGGATCCAACAGTACAGTAAAAAGATTATCCACCATGACCAAGTGGGATTTATCCATGGGATACAAGGGTGGTTCAATATTCGCAAATCAATCAATGTGATAGAACAAATCAATGAGAGAATAACAACATGGTCCTCTCAAATGATGCAGAAAAAGCATCTGTTCCTGATTAAAACTCTTCAAAGTATAGGGATAGAGGGAACATTCCTCATCTTCATAAAATTTAAGAAAAACCCAAAGTGAATATCATTCTCATGGGGAAAAACTGACAGCCTTCCCACTGAGATCAGGAACACAACAAGGATGCCCACTCTTGTCACTGTTGTTCAACATAGTATTGAAAGTCCTAGCAACAGCTATCAGAAAACACAAAGAAATAAAAGGTATTCAAATTAGCAAAGAAGAAGTCAACTCTTCTCTTTGTAGATGACATACTTTAATATGAAAAACCCAAAAACTCTACCCTCAAATTACTAGAACTCATTCAGCAATTCAGTAATGTGGCAGGATACAAAATCAGTGCACAGAAATCAGTTGCTTTCTTATACATTAATAATGAAAATATAGAAAGGGAAATTAGAGAATTGATTCTATTCACTATAGCACCAAGAACCGTAAGATACCTTGAAATAAACCTAACCAAAGAGGTAAAGAATCTGTACTTGAGGAACTACAGAACACTCATGAAAGAAATTGAAGAAGATATAAAAAGATGGAAAAGCATTCCATGCTCATGGATGAGAAGAATAAACATTGTTAAAATGTCTATACTGCCAATCTGTACTTTCAGTGCCATCCCAATCAAAATTCCACTGGCATTTTTCAAAGTACTGGAACAAACAACCCTAAAATTTGTATGGAATCAGAAAAAAACCTAAATCACAAAGGAAATGTTGAAAAAGAATAACAAAGCTGGGGCTTCACGTTATGTTCCATAAAGAACTCCTCAAGCTCAACACACACAAAACAGATAATCACATCAAAAAATGGGCAGAAGACATGAAAAGATGCTTCTCCAAAGAAGACATACAGATGGATAACAGACACATGAAAAAATGTTCATCATCATTACCCATCAGCAAAATTCAAATCAAAACCACACTGTTATACCACCTTATACCAGGTAGAATGGCCAAAATTAACAGGACAGGAAACAACAAGTGTTAGAGAGGATGTGGAGAAAGGGGAATCCTCTTACACTATTGGTGGGAATGTAAGTTGGGGCAGCCTCTTTGGAAAACAGTGTGGAGATTCCTTAAGAAATTAAAAATAGAGCTACCCTTTGACCCTGCAATTGCATCACTGGGTATCTACCCCAAAGATACAGATGTAGTGAAAAGAAGGGCCATCTGTACCCCAATGGTCATAGCAGCAATGGCCACCAAACTGTGGAAAGAGCCAAGATGCCCTTCAACAGATGAATGGGTAAAGAAGATATGGTCCATATATACAATGGAATATTACTCAGCCATCAAAAGGGACGAATACCCAACTTTTGTATCAACATGGACAGGACTGGAGGAGATTATGCTGAGCGAAATAAGTCAAGCAGAGAAAGTCAATTATGATATGGTTTCACTCATTTGTGGAGCATAAGGAGTAACATGGAGGACATTAGGAAAAGTGAATTAGGGTAAATCAGAGGGGGAGATGAAGCATGAAAGACCGTGGACTCTGAGAAACAAACAGGGTTTTGGAGGGGAGAGGGATGGGGGCGTGGGTGAGCCTGGTGGTGGGCATTAAGGAGGGCACATATTGCATGAACAATGGGTGTGGTGCATGGACAATGAATCTTGGAACACTGAAAAATTAAAATTTCAAAAAAAGATATGGTATTTGTCTTTCTCTGACCAACCTATTTCACTTAACATTATATTGTCTAGCTCCATCCATATTGCTGCAAATGGCAACATACTCTTTGTTATGACTGAATAATATTTCATTGTATATGTACAACAGTCTTTATCCATTCGTCTATCAGTAGACACTAGGGTTGCTTCCATAATTTGGCCATTGAAAATAATGCTACAATAATGAGGGTGAATGTATTACTTGAATTAGTTTTTGTTTTCTATTTTGAGGGTAAACTTTAACTATAGAATTAAATACATATTGCATGGGCTGTTAGATGGGTAACCACAAGTAAGTATACATAAATTTCATTTAAAATGTATTTTGAACACCAAAAGCAAAATGTTGTAATACAAATTCAAAATATAGAGAAGAATCAAGCCAGATGGTCCATCATCCAATTGATAGGAGTTTCTAGCTTTTTCTACATAGGACTCAGTACCTTCTGATTATATAATTTACTTCTAAAAAAATTTTAAAAATAAATAAAACATCTTTTGAAAATAATACTGGGAAGGACTTATAACTCCATCAAGAGAAGTAAAACTCTTCACCATGTAAGAAATTACCACTCATATTATCAAAGTTAGAAGTGAATTTAATGAATGTGAGATTTTTGCTCAGTCTCCTTCTGAAGAACAAAATAACTGCAGATGGGCTAGCAGGAAAATTCAGAAGGGAGTTTTATTACAGTGCTCTTAGAATCACAATTTTCTGAGGCTGGCAAAATTACTTCATCACCCTCTCTCATTAATTTATTGGTTAGATTGGAGATATATGGCAAGTACATAGCATGTAAGAGACACTCAAAATATGTTGGTTCTCTCCATTGAACTCTCATAAAATACTTTCTATTTGAAACCATTTCCAGCACCTCTTGAGGATTCAATAGCTTCCAGAGGAACATTACAAACATCAGTTTATACTAGAAACCAATACTAGTGATGGTCACTTAACAGAAAAGTCAGGGAGATAACAATCCTCTAAGAGCACACTTTCTAAATTGAGACTGATGCACTAAACACAGTTTATCAAGTGGTAATGATATGTATTTTAAAATAAATATTCTCTAAATTCAATAACTGTCTATAAAGACCAGAATATTTTTCCCTCTCTAGTGGCACATGAAATTGGATCTTTTTTTTTTTTTTTTTTTTTTTTTTTTGGTAAGGATTTTACTTACCTATTTGACAGAGAGAGAGAACATGCACAAGCAGGGGGAGTGCGAGGGTGAGAAGCAGGCTCCCCACTAAGCAGGGAGCCCAACATGGGGCTCTATCCCAGGACCCTGGGATCATAACTTGAGCTGAAGGCAGATGCTTAACTGACTGAGCCACCCAGGCATCCCACAATTGGAGCTTTTAAATGATGTAATACTTATCTGACAGTCTGACATCAAAGTTCCAGCATGATTTTTCAAAGGGTTGACATGTTTCTCATGCTTCCTAAGTCAACAGAGCTTATGCTGAGCTTTCACAATATTAGATTCAAACATGGACACAGATACCATATTCCTTTTCCATCCCTCTTCATTGAAAAGGTACTCAATTTGGTTTTAGAAACTGACATGAGGGGACAAATGACTGGCCACATCCTCCTTCCCACTCAACTTTGACCTTTTTGTTTTTTTAAAGGTAGCTCCTTAGCCTTGGATATATACAGCCTTAGTGTGATGTAATAACTGAGAGTTGCCTTTTACATTTACGATAAAAGGATCTGTTTCAATGCTACTGGTATATAATAGACAAAAATATTACTATCTCTGTAGTATCCATGTGTACTGCTGTATGAAGTTCACAGTTTTTAGAAATTATATTGAAATATTTGGTGTTCCTGGAACTGATTATTTGTTGGCATCTTAGTCAAGAGCATTATGCTTTAAAATTTCAATATAATGGCTAATGACTGCTTATAATTATTGTGTGCTTAGCGAGTTTAGAATGTTTAGTGATTAAGCCCACGTAAAACAGCAATAAAAGAAGCCTCCTGCAGTTTCCCTGGCCACCAGCTGGCCCCTCCCCACAAACCAACAGCAAACAAAGGTGTCTGGATTGCTACTATTCAGCTGAGAACAGAGACCCCAAACGCCAAACTGTCCAGTACAAAGGAGTCCTGTCCCAGAACCAGGGGGCCAGTCTGCATCAGGGGACAAATGAGATAGAACTGGGCTGGCATATTTGGCCACCATGAAGATAAAAAAGGAATTGAGAAAGAAAAGAGATTTGGGATATCAGAATCCTAAGTGCTGCACATTGTTCCTTTCTCTCCATCTCCCCACTCCAGGGGGATAGGAGATGAGGTGGAGCTAGACTTAGTCCCTGGAGCTTGAGGGGTACTTACACACATTGAGACAGGCCCTGACTTCTCATTTGGAGTTTGCAGAGAGCAGGACCCATGCGTTTACTCTCCAGAGCCAACAAAGCCTGCTAAAAAAAAACATAAACCCTCTTTTATGAGGAGGGGAAAGGTTCATCTCCTCGTGTCTACCCATACTTCTTGTGTGCCTGGAGGGCATGGCTAGGATCCCTACGGGCCCAGGAACTACAGCCGGTGGACAATTGTGATTTCAGCCCCCTAGAAGCCAGATGAGGCAAAGGTACTTCAAGAAGGGGGAGAAGTCACTACACTCTGTAGGACCCCTGCTACCAGGGCCTTTCAGACCAATAAATATGCACACAGTAAATCAGCCCAGTCACTGGTGCAGCCAGCTCAAAGGCCAAGGCTCTGAGGAGTTACCACAAGCCCTCCAGGTCTCACAGACAAGCCCTGGGTGTGAAGCGGACCCCGTCCCCTTAGTAGTGGGCCCGTAGGCAATCAGGAGCCCAGTGAAAGCAGAACCAGGTGCAGAGAGAGGGCTGGGAAGAGAGAGTCATGAGGAAATTTCCTACCCAAGCTACAGAATTTGACCTGGAGCCCAGTTGAAAACAATAATACTTGGCTTTGGCCAACTATTTACCATAACCAAGCTTTTAAGCCAGAGGCAACTTTATAAAAATGACTGGGTTAGATGGAGTTTACTGAATGAGGCGAAATTTATTCTTTCTTTTGGCTGTAGAATGTAAAGTATGACTTATTAAAAAATAGTTATTAAAAGTTTGCATATAGCAAAGGGCCACTTCCACACGTGTATTAACTCCTTTAGCTGTCATAACTGCTCTTTGATATAGGTCCTATTATTCTCAAGTTCCGAAGAGCAAACTGAGGCATGGAGATTTGATTTGGTGGTTTGCCCCAGGTCACCCAAGGAGTCAGTGGCCGGGATAAATCCAAGAAGTCCAGTTGCAAGCAGTACAACCGTTACACTCTACTGCAGCTCTGACACTTCTTCCTGGGCCCCACAAAAATATGGGTAGTTGAGTTGGTAAAGCAGGGAGTGATATAGCAGTTTCACACCCAACAGATAACCCTTCACAGAACATTTGCCATGGAGAACCATCCCTGAAAGCAGTGACTTAAAGGACCCCAGCTCTGTGCTTGCTGGGGAGGGTGTCAGGAGAGGCAACTTCTAAGCCGTCCTATTCTCAAAGGCAAAGCCTTTAAAATACATGCCGCATTTTGTAGCATCTTGCTCTCTTCAAGGCAGCTCTTGTGTTTTCTTTTAACTTGCTTCTACTTATATTAAATACCCTGGCTTTACCAAAAACGGGGCAGGGTGGGTCAAAAGGTATAGTCTTCCCTGGACTCTAATACCATTCTTGATCCCATTACTACATAATGCATTTGTTTATGGGGGCAGAGATTTTTGTCTCTTTTACTACGTGCTATATCTCTAGTCTCTCCAACAGTGTTACACTGAAGGTCCTCAATAAGTAAATGTTATTCACCAATAAAATCTTCATACATTCAGCGAAGTATGTTTGTGATAGTTCTATGAATAGAAATTACTACAAATGGGAAGATTTTCTGCTTTTTAAACATTATTTTTCAGTTTAAACAATGAGTCAATGGTATCTATATTCTTGTAATTGATCATGAATGTCTACTCTTATTTCCTCACTTGGAGATAAACACAACATCATCTACCTCCTGGCATCCTCAGCACCTAGCCCACTGCTGGGCACAAGTAGATAGTTAACAAATGCTGTCTCAATACAATCACATTCAAACCTTTGACCCACAAATCAATCATTGAAGAACTTGAATGAGAACCTATCTTTGATTGCATTGTAAGGATACAATAACGTCTAAGAACTTATTTTCCAGTTGGTAACAATGCCACACTTTTTTCAGGCACTGAAATTTTTTAAAAAATGAAGAGATCAGGGGCACTTGAGTGGCTCAGTTGTTAAGCCTCTGCCTTTGGCTCAGGTCATGATCCCAGGGTCCTGGGACTGAGCCCCTCATCAGGCTCCCAGCTAGGCAGGAAGCCTGCTTCTCCCTCTCCTATTCCCCCTGCTTGTGTTCCCTCTCTCACTGTGTCTCTGTCAAATAAATAAATAAAAATCTTTATTAAAAAAAAGAGAGAGATGATTTTATCATGATTACAAGGTTTAAAGACTATCCACAGAGGTACCCCCACAAGTTGAACCATGACATATCTGTAAAGTATGATAGCTTTTTGTTCTGTCTTAAATTATACAGAATGTGTTATAGATAAATAACACAAAACGGCAGGGGTGCCCGATGGAAGTAATTCACTGTTTTTCAAAAACATTAAATGTTAATAGGCCCTTTCTATAAGTTGTCATAATTTTAAAGATAACTTTATGAGCCTAAACTCCAAATTTAAATAACAATGCATTTTTATTACTAAGGAGACTACATTTCATCATAAAAAATAGCATGGTAATTATTCCACATTACGATTACAAGCATGGGCCGTCTCAAATATATTCTGCTGATCCTTCCTTCTAAGAAGTGCTTTTTACCTTTAACTTTTTAATTATGTATATAATAAAATGGTTCAAATTAATAACAGAAGGGAAAGATGGATCAATTTTATTTAGGTAAGCCCTTTAAAAAGAGCATGTTTTTATTTAAATTTTTTAAAAATTTTGCCTACTAGTCTTTGAAAATTGAAAGATCTACAAACAATAAGCATTTTCGTAATTCAGCTGATTTCCTGTGTGGGCCATGTGTCATACAGAAAGGAAAACATTTCCTGCTAAATGAATACATAAGTTATATAGATTAATTATACCCAATTATTACATAGAAATGATAATTTTCTCTAGAAAAAAAATTTAATTTCCCCAAAGAAATCATTTTAGAAAATGCGAAAGATCTTAGTATTCATCTAACACATGAATTAAACAATATAGAAGAAAAATATGTATATCCATGATTCCCAACATGGTATTAAATCAACTTCTAAAACTCTAATATTTGGGGGTTTTTTCCTCAGCATTAATAACCTAGAACCTTTGCACTTGATGTACTCTATGTCTATCTTTTGTCCAATGGCAAATCAAATTGCTGATGAATACCACAAAAATTAAGTACAAATTAAAAAAAAGAAAAATCACAAATCAGACTATGACTCCAGCCACACATTTATTGGTAGAATGAACAATAGCCTGTTCTGTTTCTATCAGCAAAGAGGTTTATTTCACTTAAGCTTTTCTTCTCTGTGCTTCATTATGTTTTGTGAAACCCATGCTGGAAGGTTTAATTTATTTAAATGATAAAAGCTTCTTAAACTTAACGGGGAACATGGCCAACTGAGCTTTCCATTTCAAAAGTAGGACATTTGATCATAAAAGCGATATCAAAATTGAATAATTTGAATGTGTACTGAACTTTGAAATCCAATAAAGGCAAGGAAAAAAAGGGTTAGAATCATTTGTTTAATGACATGGATTTAGTGTTATATAATTTGAAGGAAGATAGAGGAGTTTCCCCTCAAATGGCCCATCACTTTCCAGATCTGTGACTGTAGGGAATTGACTAGGAATTTATAGCCATACGTGATCAGTCAGAAGCTCGAGTTCATCTGACTCTTATGGGATCTAGTTGGTTTTGTTCTTTCGTTCTTTTTACTGTTTCTGTAAACTTAAGTCACTAATTCTACCCCTAGTTCTTTCAATCCATTCCAAGCTAAACTAACACAACAAAGCAGGATTTATTGGCCACTATCATGTATATAACAGAGGCTATAAGCTCATCTTAATGAAGGCCACAGTGACAGGGCTGAGGCAGATGGTCATTCAATAAATTTAGACGTGTGAAGGAAAGGTAACAATGACACATCACACTCTATTTGGAAATCTGGCTGCCCTGCTTTACTTTAGCCACTCATAAGTCCATAAGCTCTTCAAGGACAAGGAATGTGTTATAGATCTAGTTCAGCCTCTTAGGTCCTAAATAAATTTTGAGGAATTAACCAATTAATTGATAATTGTAAAAAAAAGGCGGGGGGAGGGAATGAAGATGAGTAGAGAGGAAAAAAAAAAAAAGGAAAGAAGGGAGGGAGCGGAAAGGGAAAAAATGATTATCTTTTGATTTTGTAAATGTGTCAGGTAATACCTGATGTGGATAGGGGTGGTTGGTAAAATGCAAATGCAAAACATCCTGAAATTACTAATACTATTCTTGAATTTATTAATGAAATCTTCTAGGCCCCATTTTTCCTTACCATATGAAAGGGTGTGATACGCAACTAACGAGTTGTTGAACACTGCATCAAAAACCAATGATGTACTTATACGCTGGCTAACTGAACATAATAAATAAGTAAATAAATAATGCAAACTTTAAAAAAAGATCATTAATCTCAATTTTCCAGGTTATCCTAAATACAAAAATGTATTTTTCATAAATAACAAAACATATATTGTAAACTCCATTACTGGTGTCAGCATAACTCATAAAATAGTATTTATGTTTCTATTACTAAAAGTGTTTTCCATTTAAGAAGATTATGAAAGAAAGAAAATAAAGTCTTCAAAACCAAGTAAATGGCTAGTCCAAGGTAAAGCTGGCAAGATTTAGATTCATTGTCTCAAATATGGAATCCACAAATTGCCCTCCCTGCCTCAGTTTCTAGTCTCACTTCACCTCATTCCATTTTTTGCTATTGTGTATCAAATATCATAGTATCACAGAACCACCCCCCCCCCCCCGCCAAAAAAATCAGAGAATAAAAGTAAAGCTCTTTAATAAGTCAGCAAGTCTACTATGGCTCAGTTCAGCCTGCCCATCCAACCTGATTCCTACACTCCACATTTGATCTTCATGTTCCTGTCATACTCAACCACTTTGAGATCCAGAATCTATCTGTGATAATGCAAATAGTGTTCTCCTCCCCTTTGCATGCTGGGGAACTCCTACTTATCCTTTAACACTCAGCTCAGCTGTGCTCTCCTTTTTGAGGCGTGACCACCTACAAAACTTGTAGGAACCCAATACAACATAAAAATTTGGAGCCTCTAACATTAACCTTAATAGTAAAATACTGAAATCTCTCTCCTAAAATGGGGAAAGAGGTAACTATGCCCCATCTTGCCACTGGTATTCAAAACTGTAATGTTGAAGGTTCCAACCAGAGAAATTGTCAAGGAAATTAAATAAAAGACACCCAGAATGAAAAAATATAGAAATTCCTGAGAAATACACACACACACACACACACACACACACACACAGAGAGAGAGCTATTATAGCTAATAAAGGAGTTCAGAAGGATGCATGACACAAAATCAATATAAAATTACTTGTATTTCGGGTGCGTGGGTGGCTCAGTCAGTTAAGTGTCTGCAATGAGCTCTCTGTTCAGCAGGGACCCTGCTTCTCCCTCTGCCTGCCACTTCCCCTGCCTGTGCTCTCTCTTGCTCGCTCTAACAAATAAAAAATTCTTTAAAAATTAGTTGTATTTCCATATACTAGCTAGGAACCATCTGAAAATGAAACTAAGAAAACAGTTTCATTGACAATGGCATCAAAGAGAATAAAATACTTAGGAAAAAAAATTAACAAAAGTGCAGGACTTAGACACAAAAGTTACAAAACATTGCTGAAATAAATTAAAGATTTAAATAAATAGACGTTTCATGTTTATGGATTGGAAGACCTAATATTGTTAACATGACAATACTCCTGAAATTGACCTGCAGCTTCAATTCAATTCCCATCAAAGTTCTAATTGCTAGTTTTTCAGAAATTGACAAGCTGATCCTAAACTTTGAATGGAATGCAAGGGACCCAGAATAGCCAAAACAATACCAAAAAAAAAAAAAAAAATAAGAATGTAATTGGAAGACTCATACTTCTCAGTTTTAAATTTCACTATAAAGCTACCATAATCAACACAGTGAGATATGTCATGAGAACAGACATACATCAATGCAACAGAAGTAAGTGTCCAAAATTAAAACCATGCATCTATGCTCAACTGGTTTTTGACAAGGATATCAAGGCAATTCAATGAGGAAAGATTAATCTTTTCAACAAAGGATGCACAAACATAAAATGAATATGGATACCAGCTTCACACCATGTACAAAATTTAATTCAAAATGGATCAAAGGCCTAAATGGAAGAAGTAAAGCTATGAAATTATTAGAAGGAGACAAAGGCATAAATTTGTGTGGCCTTGAATTAGGGGAGGGTTTCTTAGACACCTAAACCTTAAGCCACCAAAAATAATTAAATAAACAAACTGGACTTCATCAAAATTCAAAACTCTTTTGCTTCAAAGAGAAAGTAAACTGACACCCCACAAAATGGGAGACAGTATTTGCAAATCATATATTTGATATGGGTGTAATATCTCGAATATATAAAGAACTATTATGACTCAACAAGAGACAAAAGGAAAATAAAAAAATAAAGGATTTGAATCGACATTTCTTCAAAGAAGTTATACAAATGGCTAATAGGCACATGAAAAGATAATATCATTAGTCATTAGGGAAATGCAAAACCAAATGAGATATACTTCCCATTCTCTAGGATGGCTATAATTGGAAAAATAATGTGTTATCAGTAATAGAAAAATAACAGGTGTCAGGAGGATGTAGAGAAATTGGACACCTCCCTCCATGCATTGGTGGAAGGAATATAAAATGTGGCAAACAGCTCTGCAGTTTTGCAAAAAGTTAAACATAGAGTAACAGTGTGACCCACCAATCCCAATCCTCAGTAGATATCCAAGAAACATAATAAAAACATACAGTCACACAAACACAAGTACACCAGTGTTTATAGCATTATTCATGATAGCCAAAAAGTAGAAACAACCCAAATATACAGTACAGGTGAACTGGCAACCAAAATGGGGTCTATATGGATACAAAGGGAAATTAACGAGCCAGAAAAAGGGTGGGAGTACTAATACATGCTATAGAACGGACGGACCTTGAAAACATACTAAGTGAAAGGAGCCCAACACGAAAAGTCACATAGGTTTGACTTCACTTATCTGAAATGTCCAGAAGAGGCAAATTTAGTCAGAGAATATTATCTATGGCCAGGGGGAAAGTGGGAAATGGGGATGAGTACCCATGGGTATGCAGTTTCCTTCTGGGGCAACGAGAAGTTCCTGAAATTAGATACTGGTGACGGTGGCACGACTTCGTGAACATTCTGAAAAGTACTGAATTTCATACTTTATGGTGAATTGTATGGTGTGTGAATTATGTCACAATTAAAAGGATGCACAGCTCCTTGTTCAAAATTATTAGGAATATCCAGATAACAACAGCAGAGCATTAAACCAAGAACAGGATCCTTCTAAGTGCAAAGGCCCATATGGCACAGGTAGAGCATCCAGGAAGCTCGCCCACTGGGAGGCTTTCATTTAACTGCCCCAGGAAGAACTGGGTCCATCCTACTATCTATACCCTGACAGCACTTCCTTTGTTACACTTATTAATGGTTGCACGTGGCAGTAAACAAGATCTTCATTCACATTATGAGTGTTTGTCAAACGCCCACCATGTTCCAGGCTGTGTTTTGGAGTTAGGTATACGTCAGTGAACAGAACAAAACTCCTTAAATATTCTAGAAAATGTCAGGTGGTGATGTGGGCTACAAAAAAAAAAATAAAGAGTCATTGGGTCTCCGAGGAAGAGAATCTGCGAGCCGAGGTAGTGATGAAATGAAGTGGGCCATGCAGATAGCCATGGGGAGAGGGGGCCCCAAGGTGAGAGAGTGCTCTGTACGCCCAAGGGGCAGTAAAGAGGACAAAGCGGGCAGCACTGGGTAAAGGGGGAGGCCAGGGACTTGGATCTGAGGGAAGCCTGGGAGAGGGTGTGTATGATCTCACTTCTACTTTGAGATGACCACTCAGGGAGAATAAACTGGGAAGTGGGGAGGAGAGAAGGACGCTACTAATTAGAAGACTCTTGGAGTCATCCAGGTGAGACGTCAGGACAACTTAGAACCAGGAGGCAGAAATGGGTGTAGTGAGAGGTGGTCAGATTCTGGATTTCTTTTGCCAGTGAAACAGGTTTGCAGATAAATGGATGAACAATTTGAGAGAAAAAGAGAAAAATTTTTAAAAGCCTCTCTTTCATCTAAGCCCAAGGATAAGCCCAAGGTAATGCCATTTCCCGAGGTGGGGAAGCCTGGAATGGAGTGGCCTGTAAACTAGAAAGGCAAGTTATCCACCTGCCTCCCAAACCCCCACCAAATATCCACGCACACATACACACTTACACAATAGACAAGCGTGGACCAGGAACAGGCTGGCTGACCAAACACTCCTATTCAAAGGGGACAAGGAAATGGCTCAAACACTCCCCAGTTACTGGTCCACAGCAGTGATGGAGTCTGCCTGGCAGGCACTAGAAGGCCCCTCTGCCCCAGCAGTGGGGTAAATTCCTTTATTAGTCTCTCAGCCTGCTGTATGGGACAAGCTATGCGGGGTAACCTCCCCCATCCTGTGTTCTCTGTGGCTTCCAATTCCAACTTCTTGGAAGTGGTTCTGGGTCCATATTCCATAGTCAGACCTGAGATAGGGATTGGAGAGTTTGTCCTATTTCAAGATTGAAGAACTTCCTTAGCTACTTCCTGCCTGTGAAAATTTGGGGGCCTAAGGTGTGGTTTCAGGTTCACATAATAAAGGGATTTTTTAAGACCAAGCTTGTGCTTTCTCTGGCAATATATGTCTTTGAAAAAATTTAATAAGTTTCTGACATGTTTACAGTCAATTCCTTGTGCTTGTAGTCTCATAAAAAGTTCTTTATGTATAATTCTCAAGCCTGATTTAATGCTTTGCTTTCTTGGGCCAGTGTCTCTCTCTTTCTCTCCCCGGACTCTGACTCCCCTCCCGCTCCTGCTCCCCCTACCCCCACCATAATGGCTGCTACACTGAAAGCATCAGTGAGAGGTCATATCCATTATCTGATCTTTGCTACAAAAATAGAGTCTTAATGGACTTCTTTGTACAATGACTTTAGAATCTTATTTCTACTTTTTCCCATTCTCGATTCCTTTCCTTGGCTTATAAGCCAGCCAACCCTTGTCTGGGATCACCTCTTTCTTCTCATGTCTTGCTAAAAGGAACCAGTCACAACCCCCACTCACTACTAATGTTTAGAAATCAAATGCAAAAATGAACACATAAATAAAAATACTAGAATTGGTTTTCCTAAACAAAAGCTGCAGAAATTCCTAAAGAGCTACAACATTGAAAGGCGATCACAAGTAGCACTTTTATCAAATGTTGTCACAGGTGAATATTTGTCTTCATCTTTCCAAGTCTCCGAGATCAGTTTCCTCACCTATTCCGTCCCTGCTATGTCAATGCCACATATTTTGAAATAAGCAGTGGCAGAGCCCCCACTACTGGTATCAATTTAAACTAATGTCCAAGTGGCACTGCAGCTACATCTACTTGTTAGCATTTGAAAATTCAGAAGAATACTCAGAAGAATTAAATCGTTTTATTTCTAAGGTCTTACCACAGAATTTTTAGCACACTCGAGTTCAAAGGAACAAAACTGATAAAGAAAAACCATCATTATTATGCTTTGCTGGGAATGTAAGGACACAACCCTCTGTGTTGCCTGAATCTTTTTTTGAGACTTTATTTATTTCTTTGAGAGAGAGAGAGAGCACGCGTAAGCAGCAAGGAGGGGCAGAGGGAGATGTAGAAGCAGACTCCCTGCTGGGTAGGAGCGGGACATGGGGCTTGACCCCAGGACCCTGAGATCATGACCTAAGCCAAAATCAGACATTTAACCTACCTTGCCACCCAGGCACCCCTGTATTGCCTGAGTCTTAAATGAACCATTAGACCACACTGTCTTGGAGAATATAATTATTCTGATCATGGAAGCGACTGTTTCTACATGTTTTCATTTTGGAATCTTTGCAATAAAAATACCAGAATTAGAAGAATTGTACTAAGTATTTTTCATAGATTATATGCTTATTTAATTTTCACAGTCATCCATTTTAAAGAAGAAAAAAAAAAAAAAAACCCTGAGGCTTAAAGAGATTTAAAGACCTTCCCAAGTCTATGTAGCTAATGAGCGGGGTTTCCAGCCCAAGTCCAGTGTACTCAAAGAGTAGGCTACACTACTCAAGAATTCCTAATCTAAATTTAAGAGAGATGCAAAGGTCTAAAGGATCAAGGCCTGGGGAGAAAGCAATCATATGATAAAGGAGGTTGAATCACTTTCATGATGGCAGAGGACCAAAGGCACGACTCTGAGTTGGCCGCTGACCACAAAGAAGGGGATGTATACATATGAATATGGAATGAGAGTCTTCAGTATGTAAGTAGAAAAGAACATTATTTAACATTTGGCAAATGCAATACATTTTACAACACACTTCAGCTTACATTAACTAATTTCTCCCTGAAACTTTATAAATCAAGCAGGACAATTATTATTATCCCTATTCAACAGATGAGGGTCAGAGCAGTTACAGGACTTGCCTAAGCTCACTTAGCTAGTAAATAGCCAAGCTGGGACTGAAATCTATTTCCTAATGCCGACTCCAGTGTTCGCTCCACTATAAGGCGCTAACATTCCCAATGCTGTCTATAATTTTGTTTATAGTTTATAATGCACTCCCAACTGTATTACCCTTCTAGATCTCATTTGATACTCTTCTTTTGTCCTCAGGAACACATCTAATATGCGCCTTTAGCTTTTGCCTTGTAAGATAATTGCTGTGCCTCAGAGGGAGCAATTACGGTAGGGCAGTTAGTTGCAATACCTTCAAAGATATTTGTTCATAATGAAAGGAAATTTCTACAGCTTTTGTTCAGGAAAACCAATTCTAGCACATTTATTTAAGAATGTGTTCATTTCTGCATTTGATTTCTAAAACAATGCAGCTTTTACTTAATATCACACACACAAATTCTTCACTGTTGGGAAATATAGACTAGGTAAATAGTTTTCTCTATTGGAGTATTATCTTCTAGAAATATTTAGAAGTGTATATCTAGTCTAGATGATATATTAGTTTTAATCTTCTATTGTCGTAATCAAATTTACTTGAAATGTAATAATTCTTCAGTATTTCTTCATTTGGGGCAATCTGAAAGCTGAAACTCAGAGGAGCCAAAAGGATTAGGCACTTGGATGTAGAACCAGCCATGGACAGTTGGACCCAGAACTCACTTTCCTGGTTTCTAAGTCCATTCCCCATTTTCCTGATGGGGTATCTCTTGTTTCTGGATCAGAACTGTGTGGCAAGAAAAAATTTTGAAACGTCTCTCAGGGGTCAGGAGGCAAGGGTTTAGACACTATCTCTGACAATGACTACCTGTATAAGCTTGGCCAAGCCACTTAGCCCTTCTAAACATTAGGTGTACTTAAAGATCTATTTAAGGTAAATGGTTCCCTATTTTACCAGAATTTACCAGCCATTCCAAGTGAAATAAACACCATTTGCTTATGTTGAATCTAGTAAGCGGCGTAAGTATAGCATGTGTTCACCCAGATGAACTGAGAATGCAATCTCCAAGTATTTGTTGATTGCAAAATAACCAAATTCTGGTGCAGAAATCTCTCCTCTTTCATTCAGCACTTAGATTTTCAACTTTCCATATAAGCAAAATTACATATGCAAGTGATTTTGTCCTGCATCTTTGGACCATCTCTATTCTATTCCAGTTGTTACAAATCATTAAGAACAGACAACTCTGATAGAAAAATTAGCATTTTTTAAAAAAATTATATAAATGGTCACGAAATGTATGGAATAGCTCTCATTTTAATTAGACATCAAGGGAGTGCAATTTAAAATCTTAATATATTACCCTACCCTTACATACTCACCAGAATGGCTAAAAAGAAAAAGAAAAGAACAGGTGTATTGAGAACATAGCAAAATTGAATTCTCATAAACTGATGTTGGGTGTACAAATTCATACAACCATTTGGGAAACTGCTTGATGAGTATCAACTAAAGCTAAAGATAAACACGCTCTAGACTCGGAAATTTTACTCCCTCCAAAAACTACTGTTCACATGTAAATAAAACACATGTATAAGGACATTGGTAGCCACACCAATCATAATGACCCCAACTAGAAACCCAAATGTACATCAAGAGCAGAATGGAGGGACACCTGGGTGGCTCAGTTTGTTGGACGACTGCCTTTGGCTCGGGTCATGATCCTGGAGTCCCGAGATCGAGTCCTGCATTGGGCTCCCAGCTCCACGGGGAGTCTGCTTCTCCCTCTGACCTTCTCCTCACTCATGTTCTCTCTCACTGTCTCTCTCTCAAATAAATAAATAAAATCTTAAAAAAAAAAGAGCAGAATGGATAAGCTGAAGTATTCACTCAGTAAAAAACTCTACAATGAATGTTAAATGAACCCCAACTACAGACATGAATGTCTCCTACAAAATAATAGTGAGTGAAAGAAGCCAAATACAAATGAGTACATATTGTATCATCCCATTTATATAACTCTAAAAATACACCCTCCCCCCCGCCAAAGAGGGGCACCTGGCTGATACCATCAGGAGAGCATGCAACTCTTTTTTTTTTTTTTTTTAAGATTTTATTTATTTGACAGACAGAGACCACAAGGAGGCAGAGGGGCAGGCAGAGAGAGAGAGAGGGGGAATCAGGCTCCCCGCTGAGCAGAGAGCCCGATACGGGGCTCGATCCCAGGACCTGGAGATCATGACCTGAGCCGAAGGCAGTGGCTTAACCCACTGAGCCACCCAGGCGCCCCGAGCATGCAACTCTTGATCTTAGATTCATGAGTACGAGCCCCACACTGGGTGTAGAGGGCACTATAAATAAATAAATAAATATCCCAAAAAAGAGGTAAAACTAACCTAAAGCGTTGAAAGTCAGAACAGTAAGTAGTTAAATCTTGGGAGGGGTCTGTCATGAATGCAGTGGCCCAGGGGATAGGGCTTCTGACATGTTCCTCAGGTTAGGTGCTGGTAACATGGATGTGTTCAATTTATCAAGCAGTGGTCTAATGATTTATACACATTTCTACAAATGAGTTATATTTCAGTTAAAATTTTATTTACATAATACACAAGAGTTTGTCCCATCCGCAAGGATTCCCAGTATGACAGCAGTAGACCCTCTTGTTGGCATGTTAAAACAACAGGGTGGGACAATGTGGTCTATTATAATGATTCTAAATCATCAAAGATTTTTTAGGAGCCCTTATTATGTGCAGGACAGTCTTGTAGGTATTGAGGAAATAAAGATGAATAAAATAAGCTTGCTTACTACAGTTTCATAAAGAACAAGCGTATGTAAACAGGTAGTTTCAACACAAAACGTAAATGCAGAGGCAGAGGAATGCACACGATGAAAAAAAGACTAAGACCTCTTTAATTAACCTCCACTTTATCAACATGACTAGTGTGACCATCGCTTTCCATTATCTTTGTACAACACACTGACTGATGCCCACAGCACACCAGATGCTCTAGACTGGTCAGCCAGTAACCCTCTACATCCATCAGCTGAATTATATGCTCATTAACAGTCAGTTATATATGTTCATCAGTAGAGTCTCTTGCTGCGCTTAAAGAAACCAAAATTGAAAATCTCAGAGTCTGTATTATGGTATGGTATACATAATAAAGACTAAAAATGGTTCCAAACATTGGTAATTGAATATATATTTTTTAAGTTAAAATATCTGCCAAAAGTTTTTACTAAACTACTAATTACTAAGCTACATACAATGCTCTGGTAAGAGTATAAGCACTATTGCCATAGTCACTGGGTTCAAACTGTGGTCCTATATTCATTAGCTATGTGATTCTAGACAAGTTATTGAAACTTCTGTGCCTCATTTACTTCATTTATAAAGGGGGATAGTAACAGTACTTTCTTTATATGGTCATTGCAGGGGAAAATACGTTGCTGTAGCTAAAGAACGCTGAAGAATGCCTAGCATAGCATACAGATTTTCTTGATCAGTTAGCTAGTAATATTTTTGGTCCTATCACATCAGATAAGAGAGCTGTAGTACTAGAAGGTGTTGGACTAATAGGATGAATCCTGAAAGTTAAGGGAAGTGACTAATATGAGTCTGTTGCATGAAGCCACAAACATTGCCTGGTGTGGAGATTTGGGAAAACTTCACAAGACTTTGAGCAGGATCTTAAATCATGAGGAGGAATTCACCAAAGAAATAAAGCCTGGAAGGAACTGTGAGCAGACACACACAGCTGGTAGAGAAGTGCAGAAGACTAAGGTCATGGTATATTTAAAGAACCTTGAATTATTCTAGATTCTTGCAGTCAAATGTCCCTGGGACTAAGAGATGGAAAGTTAACCTAGAAAGGTAATTTTTCATTTACTTTTAAAATTTCTGTTCTTCCTGGGGCGCCTGGGTGGCTCAGTGGGTTAAGCCGCTGCCTTCGGCTCAGGTCATGATCCCAGGGTCCTGGGATCGAGCCCCGCAGCGGGCTCTCTGCTCAGTGGGAAGCCTGCTTCCTCCTCTCTCTCCTTCTGCCTGCCTCTCTGCTTACTTGTGATCTCTGTCTGTCAAATTAAAAAAAAAAAAAAAAAATTCTGTTCTTCCTCAAAAGGCTGCGTTCCATGACAGTAGTCACCATTTCTTTTTCCCCAATAAATATCATCTACGAAACTGAAGTCAAAGAGTAAGTTTTTTTTTTTAAGATTTTATTTATTTATTTGACAGAGAGAGATCACAAGTAGACGGAGAGGCAGGCAGAGAGAGAGAGAGAGAGAGGGAAGCAGGCACCCTGCTGAGCAGAGAGCCCGATGCGGGACTCGATCCCAGGACCCTGAGATCATGACCTGAGCCGAAGGCAGCGGCTTAATCCACTGAGCCACCCAGGCGCCCCGTCAAAGAGTAAGTTAAAATAATCTGCCGTTTATATGTGAGCCAAGTCTTTTTCTTTTCAGACTCTGCAAGAATACATAGTTATTCTAAGCATTGATGTTTATAGTTTAAAATGAAAATATACTTTTTGGATCTAATGGATTGTATGCAAGGACAAGAAACATGGATAAAGTATTATTATCTGGTCTTTATTTCACTAAAGCCAAAATGAAATAGCTGCTAGACTACAGTAATTTAATTTCAAGCATTGCCTTAGAATCAGTAATTCCTGTAGAATCATCCTACCTCCATTAATGGTTATGGGGAAAATGGTGCAAGAGAACCAAAATCAATAACTTTACAGCAGCAACATCCACCATGAATCAATTCGAGCCTTCAGTGGCACAGTAATCAATTTACATGACACATCCCAGCTCCTTATTTTCCTTTTGTTATTCTTTACTATATGGAAAGAAATCTTCCCAAATTGCGATGTCTCATTTAATATTAACAGAATCAAGAAACCTGTTTCCACACCTAATCAAGAACAACAATATAGAAGCGTTTATTTGTTAAATGAATCTGAGAACATAAAAGACTCACAGAAATCATCATTTTTGTTGGGAGAACATTTATGTACAATTAAAATCTGTCTTTACCAGTAGGCAGGCTTCATCTCCCACACAAGGACGCACATGTCAAAAGTTGGTAGAGTAAAACTGCAAAGGCACAATTCCAACTGGGTAATACTGAACTATGTTCCAAACAATCAGTATACATTTGGGGGGCTGGGCAGTAGCTATAGCAGGTGACACTCTTTCCTAACAATACTGCTTCTCCATTGACTTTATTTGTAAAAAAATAAAATGTTTAGAACTTTGAAAATATAACTGACCACTTAAAAAAAAAAAAACACTGATCAAGGGGCCTGGGTGTCTCAGTTGGTTAATTAAGCATCTGCCTTTGGCTCAGGTCGTGATCCCAGGGTTCTGGGATGGAGCCCCACATCGGGATCTCTGCTCAGCAGGGAGTCTGCTTCTCCCTCTGCCCTTCCCCCTACTCCTGCTTGTGATCTCTCTCTCTCTCTCTCTCTCTCTCTCCCTCCCTCACCCTATCTTTCTAAAATAAATAAAATCTTTAAAAAAAAAAACCACTAATCATATTGATGGGAAACAAATGAAAGAAATGAAGAGGAAATGTCATTGCAATAATTCAATTCTTTCTCTTCCTTTTGAAATATAATATTAACTTGTTAGTTATAAGCTATGTGGATTTAGCAAAGAGATGGCTTCTACATGGAATGTAAGTATATAAATGTGGTACAGTTTTTTACTAAAATTTAAACCGCAACTATTTTTTTTTTAAGATTTTTTATTTATTTGATAGAGATCACAAGTAGTCAGAGAGGCAGGCAGAGAGAGAGAGAGAGAGAGAGGAGGAGGAAGCAGGCTCCGCTGAGCAGAAAGCCCGATGCGGGGCTCGATCCCAGGACCCCGAGATCATGACCTGAGCTGAAGGCAGAGGCTTTAACCCACTGAGCCACCCAGGCGCCCCAAACCGCAACTATTTATCTGCCTTAGGTGACACTTGCTTTAACCTTCAGAAAAAATGTGTTGTACTGAGCATGAAAATGGTAATCATAATACTTGTAGGAATTTTATCTAAATTTTATGAAATAATTCTAAGAATGCCACCATTATTGTGGGTTTAAGTGGGTTGCAAATATACCATTTTATTTTATTTTTTTAAAGATTTTATTTATTTACTTGACAAGACAGAGATCACAAGTAGGCAAAGAGGCAGGCAGAGAGAGAGGAAAGAAAGCAGGCTCTCTGCAGAGCAGAGAGCCCGATGTGTGGCTCGATCCCAGGATCCTGGAATCATGACCTGAGGCAAAGGCAGAGGCTTTAACCCACTGAGCCACCCAGGCGCCCCAAATATACCATTTTTTTTAAAAAAGCACCTGGAAGAAAGGGAGGAACATAAAATGATCTCAGTTGTATAAGATGGATTTTGAGGGGTGAGCATCAGTGGGCTCATTTCCAGTGAGGATGCCTGCCACTGAGCTCATCTGATAAAGCCGTGACCCTGAATCATCCCTTCAACTGGTCTTCTTCAGTTATAGAGTCGGGCTGCTGCACGTCCGTAACTGAAAGAGAAAATCCCTCCATCGTGCACGATAGCTTGGGATCTCCAACATTAACAAGGCTTTCAGTGGACATTTCTTGTCCTGGTCAGTTCCTCCTTCTGCCCACCCTGGCCTTGTCCCAGTGACAGACTCAGAGAAATAGAACTTTCCTCACAATCCACCCACACCCCACGGTCCTACTCTCAGCAGATGATCATGCCTTCTTTGTCAGGAAAATTGAGACAAAGTGGTCAGCTCTCTAAATTTCTTGACTTTCCCTTCTGGTCCCCTCATCACCTACAGATTCAAAACAACTGTGCTTCTGCTTCTCCTTCTTTCCAATCTGAGAAGCTGAAAGTTCTTCCTTCTGTTTAAAGCCAACCCTTATACCTTGACTTTTTATCTGTCACCTGAATCCTCTAGGACTTTTCTCCCATCAATTATCCTAGTATTCTTCCATAGCTTTAACTTCTTCTCTACTGACTTTTTACCTCAGCTTTTAGCTCATCTTTCCCATACTAGTGCAGTGGGGAAAAAAACTTTACAAAACTCAACCCCTTTCTTTTACTTGGCAGCCACTTTAATGAATATCGTCTCTTCTTACTGCTCTACTCAAACTAATTTTGTACTGCACACACCCTATGTACCCATCTAGACCATTCCCACCCTTCTCCACCTGCCCTGGATGCTGGCCTATGACTATACCAATGGGCTTATTTGTCACCTTGCTTCCAGTCTGGTTTGGCCAATGAGCAGCACCAGAAGAAGATATAAGGGAGGAAGGAGAGTGAGGAATCGGAATCTTTTTATTTAGCTATTTTAGGTGTTGCTATAGGCCAGCTCAATTCCTTTACTTAATTCCAGGTCACAGCTCCTGTCAGGCAACCTTCTTTATACAGTCTGTCTCTCTCTCTTTTCCCTTTGCCTCCTTACCCTCTTCTCTCTTCTTCATCTTAGCTCTTTTGGCCAATGGATGGTAACCCTGTGCTATAACTAGCCCATGAGTATTCCTTACATAAAGAAACTGTATCAGTTGCCCACTTTATATATAAGCCTTTTATTTAGCCTCCTCAAATTACCCAGTAAGAGTCTGCCCTTTGTCTCCTGCTGGGTCCCAGGCTGGTACAATCTTCTCGAATCTTCTTGAAAGAATGGTTTAAATAGATACTACTTATACACTTATTCAGTCACCAAACCACACAACTTAGCTTTTGTCCCAACCATCCACATACTAAAATTATTTTCTTTCTCTCCGGGCACTATTATTGATCCTTACGTACACAAATCCTACAATCATTCTTCAGTCCATATTTTACTGTGCATTTTTTTCTGTATTTTACACTGTTGGCCACTCCTTTGTTCCAGTAAATCTACTTCCCTAGCATGTGTGATACCCCCATTGTTCTCCCCTTATATCTCACTAATGGGTTCCTCTTACTATTAACTCTTCAAACACTGGTGCTTCCCATAGTTCAGTCCTTGGTCCAATGTTCTTTTCATATCATATATTTTTCCTAAATGAAGTCCTCTACTCACAAGACATTAAGCATACCCAACAGTGTCCAAATCTAGCTATCAGCATGTTGACACAACTATCTGTATATTCTGATGACACTTGGCTGGACACTTGGGTTCCCAGAATACCTTCCAGTCTCTCAGAATTTAAGATAGAATACTGAAATTTTCTGTTAGCATCTCTCTCTACCTTGTTAAACCTAAAGTACCCTGAGGGAGGGAAGATGACTTTGTCATATTCTAACAACTGCAGAGCACAGTTTCCTCAATAAAAGCAAATATTTAACAGCAATTTTAATTATTAATAATAACAAGCCTTGGGGTTCATGGATAGCTCAGTCATTAAGCGTCTGCCTTCTGCTCAAGTCTTAATCCCAGAGTCCTGGGATCAAGCCCCACACTGGGCTCCATGATCAGCAGAAAGCCTGCTTCTCCCTCTCCTACTCCCCCTGATTTTGTTCCCTCTCTGTGTCTCTCTCTGTCAATAAATAAATAAATTCTTAAAATAATAATAATAATAAGCCTTTTGTTACTCCTTATCCTCAGTGTCATTACTTAGAAAAAAAGCATTGAAGTGTTTTGAATATCCATGAAAAAATTAGTATTCTGATATAGGATAGTTTTCTAAGCCATAAACTGAGACATTGTATGCTGCAACCATATATCAGTGTATACCATGTGTTCACTTGAAATCAAGTCAAGTACACAACTATGGAAAGAGCCTAGATGTCCATTAACAGAAGAATGGATAAAGAAGATGTGGTATATGTATATACAATGGAATATTATGCAGCCATAAAAATGAAATCTTGCTGGCAATTCATAGACCTGTAACCCTGGGGCTAATAATACATTATATCTTAATAAAAAATAAAAATTAAAAAAAAATGAAATCTTGCCATTTGCAACAACATAGATGGAACTAGAGGGTATTATGCTTAGTGAAATAAGTCAATCAGAAAGACAATTATCATATAATTTCACTGATATGTGGCAATCTGAGGAACATGACAAAGGATCATAGGGGAAGAGAGGAAAAAATGAAACAAGACGAAACCAGAAATGGAGACAAACCATACAACTCTTAATCTCAGGAGACAAATTGAGGGTCGCTGGAGTGGAGGCGGATGGGAGGGATGGGGTGGCTGGGTGATGGACATTGGGGAGGGTATGTTCTATGGTGATTGCTATGAATTATGTAAGACTGATGATTCACAGACCTGTACCCCTGAAACAAATAATAAATTATATGTTAATTTAAAAAAAAAAGAATTGTAATATCCACTGCTGGTTGCAAGCAAATACAAACTTGCTACATTGCTGAGAAACAGAATAAATTGGTATGAACTTAAAAAAAAAAGAATAAATCAAGGCAAGTGCATTTAAGCCCTTGAAACAGGCCTGGCTGGATTTATATGCCTCAAGACTGGGGAAGATATCTTGCCAACATGTGTTAGAGTTGATAACCAATCCCTATACCTGAGACCCTATTAGAGGTATTACAGGAAACAAAGACTAATGATGTTCAGTTTTGAAAGTGGGAGAAGGATTTTGTAGTTCAAAGACTGTGGGATCAAAAAGAAAATCAGTATTTTGATATTTGCAAATGACATTACAGATAAAGGGTTGGTATCAAATATCTATAAAGAACTTGTCAAACTCAACATCCAAAAAAGAAATAATTCTGGCAATAAAAGAGCAGAAGATATGAAAAGACACTTCCCCAAAGAAGACATACAAATGGCTAACAGACACATGAAAAAAATTGTTCATCACCTTTAGCCATCAGGGAAATTCAAATCAAAACCACAATGAGGGGCGCCTGGGTGGCTCAGTGGGTTAAGCCGCTGCCTTCGGCTCGGGTCATGATCCCAGGTCCTGGGTTCGAGCCCCGCATCGGGCTTTCTGCTCGGCGGGGAGCCTGCTTTCTCCTCTCTCTGCCTGCCTCTCTGCCTACTTGTGATTTCTCTCTGTCAAATAAATTTAAAAAAAAAAAAAAATCTAAAAAAAAAAAAAACCACAATGAGATACCACCTTACACCAATCAGAATGGCAAAAATTAACAAGGCAGGAAACAAGTTTTGGAGAAGATGTGGATAAAGGGGAGACCTCTTACACTGTTGGTGGGAATGCAAGCTGGTACAGCCACTCTGGAAAACAGTATGGAGATTCCTCCAAGATGTTAAAAATAGAGCTACCCTATAACCCAACAGTTACACTACTAGGTATTTACCCCAAAGATAGTGAAAAGAAGGGGCACATGCATTCCAATGTCCACAATAGCCAAACTGTGGAAGGAGCTGGGATGCCCTTAAACAGATGAATGGATAAAAAAGATATGGTCTATAAATACAATGGAATATTATGTCTCCATCAGAAAGGATGAATACCCAACTTTTGTATCAACGTGGATGAGACTGGAGGTGATTATGTTGAGTGAAATACATCAACCAGAGAAAGACAATTATCACTGGTTTCACTCATATGTGGAACATAAAGAATAGCACAGAGGACCACAGGGGAAGGGAGGGAAAACTGAATGGGAAGAAATAGAGAGGGAGAAAAACCATGAGAGACTCTGGGCTCTGGGAACCAAACTGAGGGTTACAGAAGGGAGAGGGGTGGGTATTAAGGGGGGGCATGTATGGTGATGAGCACTGGGTGTTATATACAACTGATGAATCGTTGAACACTACATCAAAAACTAATGACATACTATATGCTGGCTAACTGAACATAATAATTAAAAAAGAAATTTTAAAAAATAAATTAAAAAATAATTAAAAAAGAAGAGTGAGGATAATCAAATCACTGTTGGTGACATAAAGAGGTGACAGGAATGTTGGAGCTGCAGCTGTAATCAGGAAGTGATCTGGGTGGGGAAAGGCGTAATAGTGACCCCAGTTATATAGGCAGAGCAGGCAGTAGAGAACAGTGAGGCAGGACTACTCGGGACCATAGATGTTACCCTGGAGACCCTTGAACTGAGGAGAAGGGTTTGATGACTGAGGTTTCTCAATTTCATTGATACCATTTTCTTCATGCATTACCTAAAGAAAACATAGGCTTGTTATCATTCAGACAAGTATTAGTGGTATTGTGATCATCTGGCCATGTTAATAATTGTAACAACAAAATAATCATAGCTATTAATAATCACCTATAACAGTCACTGTGCTATACTATGTATTATAAACAGATACACAGTCTGTAAATACTACTGTTCACTATTTCTACTCATACCACTCTAGTCTAGCCATTGTTATAGACTGAATTGTGTCTATCAAAAAGATATGCTGAGGGTTCAGTGGGTTAAAGCCTCTGCCTTCGGCTCAGGTCATAATCCCAGGGTCCTGGGATCGAGCCCTGCATCGGGCTCTCTTCTCAGCAGGGTGCCTGCTTCCTCCTCTGTCTCTGCGTGCCTCACTGCCTTCTTGTGATCTCTGTCTGTCAAATAAATAAATAAAATCTTAAAAAAAAAAAAAAAGATATGCTGAAATACTAAGCCCCAGTACCTCAGAATGTGACTTCATTTGGAAATAGAGTCTTTAAAGATGTAATCAAGTTAAAATGAGGTCTTTAGGATGGATGGACCTTAATCCTGAATGACTGGTGTCCTCATACATGAAGGAGATTTAGACAGAGACAGACATGCACAGTGGAAAGATGTAGACACGCAGGGAAGAGACGGCCACATGACTGGAGCGCTGCGTCTGCAAGCCAAGAAACACCAGTGATTGCTGGCCAGCTCCAGAAGCTAGAAGGCAAGGAAGGATTCTCATCAGAGCTGTCAGACACAGGACAGCCCTGCTGATGCCTTGACTTCAGACTTTGGGCCTCCAGAACCGTGCCCTCCCAAAGCAAGTCAGCCACCAGTGCTCAGGTCACTGCAGTAGCCTCCTCACTGGTCTCTTCTTTGCACTTCTCCCACTCTACCCTACCCCCACCCCAGGAATCTATTCTCGATATAGAAGACGGAGATAAGAGTGAAGCTTTTAAAATGCAGGTCATGTCATATTCCTCTTCTAGTCAAAGTCCTTTAATGTCTTCCCATCTTATTCAGAATAGAAACCAAAGTCCTTACAGTTGACTGTACGACTCAGCACCTTGTGACCTTATCTCTCACTGTTTTCTCCTTTGCTTACCACAGTCCGGCCCAACTGGTCTCCTTTCTTCCCTCAAACACACTAAAAAAAACTCTTACTTGAGGGCCTTTGCACTTTCTGTTTCCTCTGCATGTATCTCCTGGATATCCGTAGCCCGGCTCCTTCGTCTCTTACAGGTCTGTGCTCACGCATCCCATTTTGGAGGAGGCCTGACTATCCTCTGGACCACTGCACAGCAGACCCCCGCAAAGGCTCCACACCCTTCCTCTGCTTGATTTCCCTCCACAATAATCACCACCATCTAATAATATACCGCAGATAGCACTTATTTTTGTTGTCGTTTTCCCAACATTATTTAATCCTTACAGAGACTGGATATCTGTTTGTTCACTGAGCTATGCTGAGTGCCCAGAACATACAGAATCTGGCACATAAAAAATGCATAAGGTATATCTGCTGGGTGAATAAATAATCTCGTGTATCTTAGCGTAACACATAGTGCTTAGCATAACACAAAGTGGTAGAGTGGTAACACTTAGCATAGTGCTTAGCATAACACAAAGTGGTAGAATGAACACCAGCTGCCCTGACAAAAGGGGGTCCTCCGCCCCCACTGAATCACTCACCAGGGGCAAATGGCCTGGAGCAAATGGCCCCGGTAAGGAGCTTCTCAGTCTATTTATTCATTTGTGAAAACCAGGAGGATAAAATCTCCTTTATTTATCTCACACTGTGGTTCTGAGGGTCAATTAGATGATGCATATACAATTGCATCTGTAATCTTTACAGTGTTATATAAATACTAGCTATTATTAAAATAAATCTATTCAGAGTTTTATAGATTGGAAGTGATTCTGTGTGGTAAGAGGTAATTAATAAAAGAGGACATTCTTAATTGTTGAGAAGTCAGACTTACCAAAAATAGGTTCTAAAAAAGAAAAAGTAAAAGGAGTCCCTGGTCAAGCACTGCTTGAAGATTTTTTAAAAAGTGGCATCTGCAAAGTGCAACATTCATTACTAACAGCTGTTACTTGCTAAGAGTTACTGAACATACTTGAGTATAGAGCAAAATACTCAGGACATTTAAGCTTTCCTGGTGCCACAGAGAGCTCATTATAAGTGAATGAGACTCGGCATTACTGACTGAGAGTTTATCGCTTCATTTAAAAAGAGAAGAGAAAATATTTTAAAAGATCATACTGTGGTTTCTTTGATTTACCTGCCCACTAGGATTTACACACACCAGTAACGTTCCTGCAAATACCATAGTCCGTGTCCATCTGCCTATCAGATGCTCCGATTATATTCAGGACATCCGGTATCAACTTAGCTTTCATTCAACAGTTAAATAGGAAGCATTTCTTAAGTATCTATTGAGGGCCAACCACTGTGCCTGATGGAATGAGCAATGAAAAATAAAACCTGGTCTCTCTCTTTTGCAATCTACTTAGGAATGTAGAGCCATAGAGAACCTCAACACAAATCAAACTCTAAGAGGCTCTTCAGTAAAAGGAATGCAAAACCAGATGCACATCATTTGAGAGGCAAACTGACTGAGGGCCTCTGAAAAAGTTTTTAGAAACGGTGCTATTTTAATTAGGTCACAAAGGACTTCAATAGGAAGAGAAGTCTGAAGAACATGTTGGGGCATGCCAGGAAGGGGGCATAACTTGAGGAGAAGTGAAAGTTTCAGAAAGAACTTAGATTTGTGGTGACTTTATCTGTAAGTAGGTTTTAAGGACGATGTGATTATTCAGGAGTCATCTTTAATCTGTGGAAATTAATAATGTCTCTGGTCAACATTCCCTCTGATACAAATTATACTCTGGTACATAGACAAAGACAGCATGATACATGGCGTTTCTTATTAACTAGATGTGAAAAAGTGCTCGACCTTTTGAGGGTTACATATTTTGGGGGGAATCTGATAAAACTTTAAAAACCTCCCTCCATAAGACACACTGTCTAAGACATGAAAAATTTTAAATCATGTTTCAAAAGTTTAATAGGAGTCTTCAAAGCCTGCATTTGGACCTCAGACTCAGAATCTCTAGTCAAAATGGTGAAGACCATTTGTGCGTGGAATTTTTTTCCCTTTTTGTGCCAAGGCATTTAGGAATTCTTACAGGAAAAGTTTTGAAGGCAGTTATTAAAATAACACAGCAGGGGCGCCTGGGTGGCTCAGTGGGTTAAAGCCTCTGCCTTTGGCTCAGGTCATGATCCCAGAGTCCTGGGATGGAGCCCCACATTGGGCTCTCTGCTCAGTGGGGAGCCTGTTTCCTCCTCTCTCTCTCTGCCTGCCTCTCTGCCTACTTATGATCTTTGTCTGTCAAATAAATAAATAAAATCTTTTAAAAAAATAAAAAATAAAATAACAGCATTTGGAAAACAAGAAATTATACATTGTTGTATTGGAGAATGTCTAAGATGTGGTCTACTGAACATCAACATTTGCCAACTCAACAGAAAACTTCTGCTAGGGAGTTCTGTGACCCACTGAAACTATAAATCCCAAAGTCTTGCCAGCAGCAATCACAGCACTGCTGTGCAGACTGAAAAGCTTCTATGAGAAAGTTCTACACAAACATTACTACTACCAGGCAAAGATTTATGTTCCTATGGCCCAGGGCATGGGATCTGAGTGTTACTCTTTGTCATATAAACCTGCAGGTAGCTGGAAGAATTGGAAGGAAAAGTTTGGTGCATATCTCAAGGATTGCCAATAGAAAATTAGCTTTGATTTACAACAACAGTTAAAGGGTATTTTATAATAGCCTCTAAATATAGAACATGATTAAACGTAAACCTTTTAGCAAAGTAAATTGCTGTTTTTGGAGGAGTGGGATGGGAATGTTTTAACATCTGATTCAGCAGCATCAAGAATCCCTTCTCTTGACAGATGAACAGACAACATAAATCGTTATACTGCCTTCCATTCCTAGACATCACGCATTTAAACAAGTCAGATCTGCTTAAGCCAGCAGGAGAAGACAAAGCACGCAAGGGTCACTCTGTGACAGAATGGACTAAGATACCAACATATGTTTGCTAAACAGCTATGCAGCTGCAGTATACAAAGGTGTGCAAATGGACTGTGGGAGTATATTTGACTAGAGAAACCTACAGTTCTTACCATTATCTTCCATCCCTCCATTGTCCATCCTTGGGTCTGGGTGTGTTAAATATTTGTCTTACCTAATCTGAGAAACTCAGTATTAATAATGCAATGGTATCTCTTGCCTCACTGGTCAGATAGAAGGAGCCTGGCTACTATTTTAACTCTTGAGCTTTCTTGCTTACCAGCTCCCATCTCCTTTTGCTCCCCTGTTGGTTTTCTAACAGGGCACTCAAGCGTGCCTCTTGCTTTCAACCCAGTCTGATACAGACTTCCCATTCTGTGAAGCTAGCTCACAGAAGAACACGACAGGTAAGAGCTGTAATCCCAAAAGGATAAATATGTTTGCACTTCATTCTGATTTTCTTCCTTTGTTTATTTTTATTAAACTTACTTTCTTATTCCTCTATTTTGGCAGGCTACGCATAAAATAAGAAATATTTAATATGGAGGTAGAAATGAAGTTGAGTCAACTCTAAATCATGCAGCTGATTGTTTAGTGTCAAGGAATCACTTTTGGATAATACTTGCTAAGAATAGAATTAATACCCACTAACATGTGAAGCCTTCCCCTTGTCTCTTTACAGTAATACAGACCGATGAGCTCTCCATGCAGCAATTCAAAACAAAGAACTCATGGGAAGCTGTTAATAGTCTCATTTCTGGCTTCCATTACTTACTTAACTAAACTTAATCTGCTAATTTCCAGATACATCTTATTTTTAAGCAGAAATCATTTAAATATATGCCTCAGTTTCTTTGACTATGAACAAAAAAAGGAAAATGCTTATAATGTAAAGGACATCTCTGTTACATTTTTAAGGGCATTATAATCTTATTCTACTGTACCGACTGTTAGGTAAATAATAATTATGATAGAGCTTTCCCTGCAAAACAAATGTCCTGATAGATGAAGTGGTTTGCATCTATTCCTTAAGAACTTTGCTAGGGTACTTAATGCTTCAGAGGTAGGAGGGGAAAAAAAAAAAAGACTGTATTATATTTTCAGATGAGAGGATGATTGACAGTACAAGGACCTGGTCTACTAATAGGCTAGATTGGGATGGGAGAAAAGCTTTCGGGGGAAAGCTCATGATACTGATGGAATGACCTTCTAACGTAATGTGGGCTTTGTAGATGGGGGGTACAGACTGCCGGAAGATAGTGAGCGGCTAGCACACCATGATTCAATTCTTTTAATGAACTGAACATACCAAGCCAACTTTCAGTTAAAATGAAGATTGAGTATCCAGATTTCAGATGGTAAAAGCTCTGGCATCTCTTCTGGGCTCTTGTAGGACCTGAGCTTTAGTCCCTTCTCCTCCCCCAGTGGTAATGGAAGGCCGGGAGAGGACGCACCCCCATGAGTGGCATCTGGAGCTTACTTATTATTTATTAAATGTATTGTCGGAGAGACAGAAAGAGAAAGTGAGAAAGATACTTTGGGCTCAAAATTTTAGGCTGTAAGACAGTTTGGGTTTTGGCTTTTATTTTACAATAACCTCTACAATTGTGTTTTAGTAAATATCTGTGCAAAGGCAGAATAGCCTTAATGGTTTAAATGAAAAGCACTGTAAGTTGCTAATTCTGCAAAAAGTTTCCATGGCTAAAGACAGTTTAGTATAAGAAAAGACCACCAGCCTCAAAGTGAGACCTTGGGGTGTAAATTCCATTTCTGCTGCTTCTCAGGGTTACAACTTTAGGGGGTCAACTTAATTCTAGCCTCTATGGATCTGTTTTCTGGATTGTGAAATGGGATGGTAATCTTGTCTTCAAAGGCCTGGTAGGATTAAAGAAAATAAAGTCTTGAAACTGGGGGCATGATGAATGTCCAACATATTTTGGAAGATTTAGGGTAGCTAATGTCCTAAGTAGCAAGAGAGTACAAGGTTCCTTATAGTATGTGATTCAGTTTATTTGACAATTATGAAAGATCCTCATTTCTTTTAGGTTTTATTATCAGGCTTTAAGAGAAATAAGTCAACATAAAAATGAGTCAAGCAAAAATCCTAAATAAAATGAATAAAAATAATTCAACTAAATTTTTATGAAAATTGAAAGCAGAAACTCTTAAAGTTTTCATAGACTGAGTCTATGTTGAAAAGGTGAGATGCTCTTGCACAAGAAATACCTAATTTTATAGATGAGGGAGAAGGGCCAGACATTTGTTTTTAAAAAAGAAGGAATAAATCGCTACATTTGTTTCCTGTAGCTATCTGAGAAAGATGAGTTTAGATACTCACTTTTAGTGAACTGAAATCTCTAGTCTGGTCCCCACAAGGTAGCAGATGAGATTGCAAGTACTTCAAGCTTACAAGGGGTGTTTCTCAAAGTGTTTTCCAAGAAGCATCCAAATTATCATCATTTACGGTAGATTCCGGGGTCCCACTTCAGACCAACCAAACCAGAATCTTTGAAGGCCAGTCCCAGGAATCTAAATTTTAACCAATCCCCTCCCCTCTCTCCCACCCCCTACTTCACCCCTCACCCCCCTCCCCGCCCCCGTGGATTCTGAATACTAATCTAGTACAATAGATTTCAACATTGGCTGCGCATTAAAATCACTGAGAACAATTAAAAAAAAAAAAAAAGATACTTATGCCTTATCCCAAACCAATTTAAATTAGAATCTCTAGGGTGAGGCTCAGCATCAGACTTTTTTTATCCCCAAAGCTCAGGAGCGATTCTAACAGGCAGCCTGGGTGGAAAAACACTGCTTGCAGCACTCCAAGATTCCCTGCCTCATCTATCAAGGTGAAAGTAAGAAATCAGTCTCAAAACACAAACTCGGCTTTACTTATAGATGTCCAGCTAGAGGCTGGGATGGCCCTTTACCACCTGTATTTGCTATGACCCTGCATCAGAGGGTCAAATTCTCTGGATGTGTTCCATTCAGTGCCACCCTATATCTTGGCAATTTATTTCCCAGAATGAAACAGATGCTAAAAAGAGGGTTCTCACTTTATTATTATTCCTTTTTATTCCATCGCCACTTTTTGTCACACAGTAGTCACTCAACACATATTTGTTGGTTGGATGGGCTCTCTTGGTCTGTTAGAGCTTTTATAACAGACATATTCTAAACTGAGTGGCTTATCAATAGCAGAAATTTATTTCTCCCCATTCTGGAGGCTGAAGAGATCAAGACCACATGCGGCAGCTTCCACGTCTGGTGAAGGGCTGTTTTCTGCTTCACAGGGCTCCTTCTCTCTGTGCCATCACAGAGCACAGGGCAAAGGGATCTTTCCCAGGTCTCTTTTATAATAAGGGCACTAATTCTGTTCTTTAGGGCTCTGCTCTTAGGTCCTAATCACTTCCCAAAAGCCTTAGCTCCTCATACCTTCACCTTAGGGTTAGGATTTCAACATACGAATTCTGGAGGTCAGGGGACACATTCAATCTACAGCAGTCTCTTTGTCGTTAGAAAGCTCTGTAGTCCATTGAGAAACCATGCTGGTAGCTGAAACACCACACCACCGAAGCTGAACTTACAACTTCCAAACTTGCTGTTTCATGTTTCTAAATTTATATAAATCAAATTATCTGTTTTAATCTACCACCACATCTCGCAAAAGCAGACTCATTTCCACCAGATTTGGAGGGCATATGTCAGGTATACGTGATATATGTGACA